>NC_143422.1:12635000-12938125 GCF_059467195.1 Physcomitrium patens | reverse complement strand
TGACTAGTAAAGATAAATTTCAATGGAATCAAGAAGCGGAAGCAGCATTTGAAGCCTTGAAGACATCGTTTGTCTCTGCACCAGTCTTATATCGTGTTGACTTTTCCAAGGTATTTTTTATGGAAACAGACGCATCGGATTTTGCCTTGGGTGCAGTTTTATCACAAATGGGAACAGATGACAAACTTCATCCGATAGCTTTTCATTCAAGAAAATTCTCAGCAGCCGAGATCAATTATGAGATCCACGATAAAGAACTTCTTGCGATCGTGGATTCCTTTCAAGAATGGCGTCATTATCTAGAAGGCGCTTCTAGTCCAGTCACTGTGTATACAGATCACAAGAACCTCGAGTATTTCATGTCAGCACGCGTGTTGAATCGTCGTCAAGCTCGTTGGAGTATGTCTTTGTCAAGATTCGACTTCATTATCACTTATCGGCCAGGAAAACAACAAGGTTTGTCCGATGCCCTGTCTAGACGTTCTTATTTTGCACCAAAAGAAGGAGATGCAGCTTTTGAGCAACAAAGAACGGTCCTCTTGAAACCGGAGCAATTTCATCTCCGAGCAGTGAAATCAACATTGACTGTTGATTCAACTTTTCTCAAGCAAATCCAGTCCAGTATGTCCTCAGACCCTCTTGTTCATGATATCGAGAATAATTCTTCCAAGTCTCATGATTCTTCTAAGTTCGAGTTCAAGAATAATCTATTATATTTTGAAGGACGCCTATATGTTCCAGAAGGAAAAGCACGTTTGCGTGTTCTTCAAGCACGTCATGACTTTCCAGCAGCAGGGCACTTTGGATATAATAAGACTCTGGAACTCATATCAAGAGATTTTTGGTGGCCACAAATGTGGAAGTCAGTCAAAGACTTTGTACAATCATGTGATATTTGTTCAAGATCAAAAATTCCTCGACATCGACCTTACGGACTTCTTCAGCCATTACCTATACCAGAACAACCATGGTCTTCTGTTTCTATGGATTTCATCACAGATCTTCCAAACTCAAGATCTTATGATTCTATATTTGTGATAGTAGATCGTTTCACCAAGATGGCACATTTTATGCCATGTACAAAATCTATCACAGGTGAAGAAACAGCTAAGCTTTTCATTGATAATATCTATCGCTATCATGGATTACCTAAAGATATCATATCGGATAGGGGAACTCAATTTGTGTCGAGATTCTGGAGGACTCTTTTCAAGATTTTAAAAGTGGACATAAAGCTATCTTCAGCTTTCCATCCTCAAACTGATGGACAAACAGAGCGCGTAAACCAAGTCTTGGAACAGTATTTAAGGTGTACCATCAACTACCAACAAGATGATTGGACAAACCTTCTGCCATTGGCAGAGTTTGCTTATAATAATACGGTACATTCCTCCACGCAACAAACACCTTTCTTTGCCAATTATGGCTATCATCCACGACTTGATACTTTTGATTTTTCAAAAGTTGATAATCCTGCAGCAGAAGATATGGCAAATCGGTTGTCAGAGTTACATGCAATAATGAAGGCGCAGTTGAAGAAAGCTCAAGAACGACAAAAGATAAATGCAGATGTATATCGTAAAGAGCAACCACAACTCAACGTGGGTGATAAGGTATGGCTACTTCGTCGCAATATCAAGACCACTCGACCTTGTGACAAATTGGACTATCGTAGGCTTGGCCCCTTTTCTGTTTCTGAACAGATCAACCCAGTTGCATATCGGTTACATCTACCGGAGTCAATGAAGATCCATCCTGTATTCCACGTGTCTCTTCTTGAACCATATAAGACAGTGGATATACAAGGAAGAAGACAAATGCCACCGCCTCCTATAGAAGTAGATAATAATGAAGAATTTGAGGTGGAAGAGATATTAGACTCAAGGCGGTGCCGAAATAAGCTAGAATATCTTGTTCATTGGCGCGGATATGATATTAGTGAGCGCACATGGGAGCCATCCAGGAATCTAGCAAATGCATCAGCTAAAGTCAAAGTTTTTCATCAACGACATCCATCAAAACCAAGATGAAAACCTCTCTTATAAAAGAGACAAGATTGAGGCAAGATAACATTCAAATTCCTATCCTTGTTTGTAACTTCTTTGCATTTGTGACGCTAATTAGATGGAGAGCCAACAACCAGCGGATTCAACTCAAGAACCTTCGTTTGTTGACTTACCGGATGAGACATTACGATTGTCACAACCTTCAAGACGACGCAACCGAGATGAAGATCCTCAAGAACGACATGTTCTTCCTCGAATAGATGGTGAGATACAACGCGTTTGGTATCACGACCTTGGAAGAGATTCTCGATGTTTGGTGATATTATTGGAGATAGAAACGACTCCTGATGGTGTTTCAAATGTATTATTTGAAGGAAGTTATGAAGGCCTCAACAGTGATCAAATAACAGGGTGGTCTTCTCGCCCTGGAATGGGACACTATCGATGGCTAAGAGGACCCATCAACTATCTTCGAAGAGAACAAAGATCAGAGTATGTAGCAAATACAATTCGCCGCATATTAGATTTTCTCAATATATAATCACCGCTCCTCGTGGAACTCGTCCCTAGAAGGGGGGGTAATGTCACGGACATACATATAATTACCTATATGAATAGATAAAAGTATGTAAAAGTAGATAAAAGTAGGTTAATTGTGTAATATCTTCTAGAGAAGCTTCTTAGAAGCTTCATAGACGCTGCTTTGACTTTATAGGAGTCTATAGTTGACTTTTAGGTTAGAAACTTGGTCAACAAGTTAGCCATGTGCCACACATGTTGGAAGCTTAAAGAACAAGCTAACTACGTGGTCCATCCATAGAAAACTTGCCTTGCAAGCAAAGGCATGTGGCCTAGAAAGTCAACATATATTGGAGGTCTTATAGAACATCGCCACGTGGCTTCTAGTTAGATAGTATATATAGAGGCAAGAGTGAAGCCCTCTTCACTCTTGTCAACTCCTTTCTTGCTTCTAGTCTAAGTTTCAAGGGTCTCTAGTTTTCTTGTATTTTGGCAATAGCCATTCCAGTTTCTTTCTTAATATACATATTTCTATTTTGTCCTATTTCTTTTTGAGAAAAGTCTCACTTACTCTTTAGCTTTCATCGAGTTCTTGTCCTTGACAGATTGACAAGAGTACACTTACAATATCAGAGCTTTGTCTTTTCTTGATTAAGAGTGGATTACCCCTTTTTCTTGATAAGACATAAGCGCATTAGAAGTTGCGGATTACCCTCTTTTAAACTGATATTGTTCTTAGTATTTTCTTTGTTATCAATTCCTCTCTTCTATTTGTTTTGAGCGTTATTAGACATCTTCTCTTTTCTAAGTGCTACTATGGCAGAGCTTGTTGAAATGAAGAGTGCAATGGCACAGATGCAAGAGCAATTGAGGGAGTTAATGCTTGCGATGCATCAACTCAATTTACCACCACAAGGAGCAACAAGAATGGTAGGAAGTGAAGATATAGAGATGATTGGGGCTGCTTCAACATCTACACCAAACCATGTCCCTTCTCCCAGAATGGAACACCCTTCGAGTGTTAGAGAACCGAGAGTTGCCTTGCCCGAGAAGTTTGATGGTACCAGATCCAAGTTTCGAGGATTCATCAATCAGGTCCAACTAGTAATTGAACTTCAACCCCAGAGCTATCCAACTCCAGGGTCACAAGTTAGATTCATTGGTACACTCCTTTCAGGTTCAGCATTGTCATGGTTTTCATCTTTTCTTGAACGACGAGATCCAATATTGGATAATCTGGAGGCTTTTTTGGCGGAGTTTCGATCCATGTTTGGAGAACATGATGCAATTCGTGTTGCAACCAACAAGATCCGTATTTTGCGACAAGGCAATCGATCAGTAACATTATATGCTTCGCAATTTCGACAACTTGCAACTGATATCAAGTGGGATGATGCCGCACTTGTGAGTCAATTTCTCTACGGATTACAATATGAGGTAAAGAAATTGATGCTTAATTTACCTGATCCTCAAACATTGAGTCAAGCAATTGACTTTGCTGTGAAGTGCGACAATCGACTTTTTGAATTTCGATCCGAGAGTCGTACAAGTGGGCCTCAACGTTACTACAATTCAATGGCAACACCGACGTCTCCTCAACACATACCTTCGGAAGTAGAGGATATGCAAATTGATGCGGTACGTTTCAAACCTCTTACTGAGCAAGAAAAGTCTCGTCGTCGACAAGGAGGATTGTGCTTATATTGTGGAGAACCTAAGCACACTGCTCAACATTGTCCAAAGAAGCGACGTAACTACAAAATGAGGAGTACGACTGTGAAAGAAGACAGTATGTCGGAAAACGAGTACGTCCAGCTACAATAGGGACCGTGCGGCTGGAATCTTGTACAACTTCTAATGAAGGTCCTATCCTCTCCTCAGAACCATCTCCTTGTTTTATAATAGATGTGCGTTTAGGACCTAATAATTACAAAGCCTCTGCCTTGATAGATTCAGGAGCCTCAGCTTGTTTTTTAGATGAAGAATTTGCTAGATGTCATAGAATATCATTAATACAAAAAACTAAACCTGTACACGTAGAAGTTATAGATGGTCGTCCGTTGTCTTCTGGAGATGTAACTCACGAAACACTTCCTGTAGATGTAGTAATAAATGGTCATAGTAGTTGCGTAATTTTTAATATAATTAGATCTCCCTCTAATCCAGTAATTTTAGGCTTATCATGGTTAGAAAAGTATAATCCTCGAATAGATTGGATTTCTCGTAAACTTGATTTTCCTCGGAGCATTAGTAACAGTTCTATTAATCAAGTAAAAAACCATGAGTCTAGTATAGAAAAACCCGCACTTATAGGTGCAAAAGCGTTTATACACGCAGCAAAAGAAGGATCAACTTTTGCTATTTATGCTGCACCTATTTCTGAAAGCGTAAAGACTTCAAGTGGCATTCCAAGTCAATATCAGGATTATCAAGACGTTTTTGAGAAAAAGAATGCAGATATTCTTCCTGAGCATCGCCCATACGATTGTTCAATCGATCTCAAGGAAGGAACTCAGCCACCATTTGGACCAATTTACAGTTTATCGCAAGATGAGTTGGCTGAACTCAAGACATATATTGACGAGAATTTAGCGAAGAATTTCATACGTCATTCAAAATCTCCAGCAGGAGCTCCAATTTTATTCGTAAAGAAAAAAGATGGATCTTTACGAATGTGTGTTGACTATCGAGGACTCAACAAGATCACAATCAAGAACAGGTATCCATTACCTTTGATATCAGGACTCCTTGACCAGTTAAATCAAGCTAAGATCTATACAAAAATAGATCTAAGAGGAGCATATAATCTAGTACGGATCAAAGAAGGAGATGAATGGAAGACTGCGTTTCGAACCAGGTACGGACACTTTGAATACAATGTCATGCCTTTTGGACTCACGAATGCACCAGCTGCTTTTCAACATCTCATGAATGATGTATTTCGTGAATTCTTAGACAATTTTGTCGTCTGCTATCTAGACGATATCCTGATCTATTCCAAGAACGTTGAAGAACATGAAATACATGTTCGTCAAGTATTACAAAAACTTAGAGATGCAGGATTGTACGCCAAGATGGAAAAGTGTGTATTTCACACTACTCAAGTTGACTTTTTAGGATACATCATTTCAAATGATGGTCTCATGATGGATTCTAAGAAAGTCCAAACAATCATGGATTGGAAGATTCCAAAGACTGTAAGAGATGTCCAATGTTTCTTGGGATTTGCCAATTACTATCGGATCTTCATCAAAGACTTCTCACGAGTTGCAGCTCCACTTACACGCTTGACTAGTAAAGATAAATTTCAATGGAATCAAGAAGCGGAAGCAGCATTTGAAGCCTTGAAGACATCGTTTGTCTCTGCACCAGTCTTATATCGTGTTGACTTTTCCAAGGTATTTTTTATGGAAACAGACGCATCGGATTTTGCCTTGGGTGCAGTTTTATCACAAATGGGAACAGATGACAAACTTCATCCGATAGCTTTTCATTCAAGAAAATTCTCAGCAGCCGAGATCAATTATGAGATCCACGATAAAGAACTTCTTGCGATCGTGGATTCCTTTCAAGAATGGCGTCATTATCTAGAAGGCGCTTCTAGTCCAGTCACTGTGTATACAGATCACAAGAACCTCGAGTATTTCATGTCAGCACGCGTGTTGAATCGTCGTCAAGCTCGTTGGAGTATGTCTTTGTCAAGATTCGACTTCATTATCACTTATCGGCCAGGAAAACAACAAGGTTTGTCCGATGCCCTGTCTAGACGTTCTTATTTTGCACCAAAAGAAGGAGATGCAGCTTTTGAGCAACAAAGAACGGTCCTCTTGAAACCGGAGCAATTTCATCTCCGAGCAGTGAAATCAACATTGACTGTTGATTCAACTTTTCTCAAGCAAATCCAGTCCAGTATGTCCTCAGACCCTCTTGTTCATGATATCGAGAATAATTCTTCCAAGTCTCATGATTCTTCTAAGTTCGAGTTCAAGAATAATCTATTATATTTTGAAGGACGCCTATATGTTCCAGAAGGAAAAGCACGTTTGCGTGTTCTTCAAGCACGTCATGACTTTCCAGCAGCAGGGCACTTTGGATATAATAAGACTCTGGAACTCATATCAAGAGATTTTTGGTGGCCACAAATGTGGAAGTCAGTCAAAGACTTTGTACAATCATGTGATATTTGTTCAAGATCAAAAATTCCTCGACATCGACCTTACGGACTTCTTCAGCCATTACCTATACCAGAACAACCATGGTCTTCTGTTTCTATGGATTTCATCACAGATCTTCCAAACTCAAGATCTTATGATTCTATATTTGTGATAGTAGATCGTTTCACCAAGATGGCACATTTTATGCCATGTACAAAATCTATCACAGGTGAAGAAACAGCTAAGCTTTTCATTGATAATATCTATCGCTATCATGGATTACCTAAAGATATCATATCGGATAGGGGAACTCAATTTGTGTCGAGATTCTGGAGGACTCTTTTCAAGATTTTAAAAGTGGACATAAAGCTATCTTCAGCTTTCCATCCTCAAACTGATGGACAAACAGAGCGCGTAAACCAAGTCTTGGAACAGTATTTAAGGTGTACCATCAACTACCAACAAGATGATTGGACAAACCTTCTGCCATTGGCAGAGTTTGCTTATAATAATACGGTACATTCCTCCACGCAACAAACACCTTTCTTTGCCAATTATGGCTATCATCCACGACTTGATACTTTTGATTTTTCAAAAGTTGATAATCCTGCAGCAGAAGATATGGCAAATCGGTTGTCAGAGTTACATGCAATAATGAAGGCGCAGTTGAAGAAAGCTCAAGAACGACAAAAGATAAATGCAGATGTATATCGTAAAGAGCAACCACAACTCAACGTGGGTGATAAGGTATGGCTACTTCGTCGCAATATCAAGACCACTCGACCTTGTGACAAATTGGACTATCGTAGGCTTGGCCCCTTTTCTGTTTCTGAACAGATCAACCCAGTTGCATATCGGTTACATCTACCGGAGTCAATGAAGATCCATCCTGTATTCCACGTGTCTCTTCTTGAACCATATAAGACAGTGGATATACAAGGAAGAAGACAAATGCCACCGCCTCCTATAGAAGTAGATAATAATGAAGAATTTGAGGTGGAAGAGATATTAGACTCAAGGCGGTGCCGAAATAAGCTAGAATATCTTGTTCATTGGCGCGGATATGATATTAGTGAGCGCACATGGGAGCCATCCAGGAATCTAGCAAATGCATCAGCTAAAGTCAAAGTTTTTCATCAACGACATCCATCAAAACCAAGATGAAAACCTCTCTTATAAAAGAGACAAGATTGAGGCAAGATAACATTCAAATTCCTATCCTTGTTTGTAACTTCTTTGCATTTGTGACGCTAATTAGATGGAGAGCCAACAACCAGCGGATTCAACTCAAGAACCTTCGTTTGTTGACTTACCGGATGAGACATTACGATTGTCACAACCTTCAAGACGACGCAACCGAGATGAAGATCCTCAAGAACGACATGTTCTTCCTCGAATAGATGGTGAGATACAACGCGTTTGGTATCACGACCTTGGAAGAGATTCTCGATGTTTGGTGATATTATTGGAGATAGAAACGACTCCTGATGGTGTTTCAAATGTATTATTTGAAGGAAGTTATGAAGGCCTCAACAGTGATCAAATAACAGGGTGGTCTTCTCGCCCTGGAATGGGACACTATCGATGGCTAAGAGGACCCATCAACTATCTTCGAAGAGAACAAAGATCAGAGTATGTAGCAAATACAATTCGCCGCATATTAGATTTTCTCAATATATAATCACCGCTCCTCGTGGAACTCGTCCCTAGAAGGGGGGGTAATGTCACGGACATACATATAATTACCTATATGAATAGATAAAAGTATGTAAAAGTAGATAAAAGTAGGTTAATTGTGTAATATCTTCTAGAGAAGCTTCTTAGAAGCTTCATAGACGCTGCTTTGACTTTATAGGAGTCTATAGTTGACTTTTAGGTTAGAAACTTGGTCAACAAGTTAGCCATGTGCCACACATGTTGGAAGCTTAAAGAACAAGCTAACTACGTGGTCCATCCATAGAAAACTTGCCTTGCAAGCAAAGGCATGTGGCCTAGAAAGTCAACATATATTGGAGGTCTTATAGAACATCGCCACGTGGCTTCTAGTTAGATAGTATATATAGAGGCAAGAGTGAAGCCCTCTTCACTCTTGTCAACTCCTTTCTTGCTTCTAGTCTAAGTTTCAAGGGTCTCTAGTTTTCTTGTATTTTGGCAATAGCCATTCCAGTTTCTTTCTTAATATACATATTTCTATTTTGTCCTATTTCTTTTTGAGAAAAGTCTCACTTACTCTTTAGCTTTCATCGAGTTCTTGTCCTTGACAGATTGACAAGAGTACACTTACAATATCAGAGCTTTGTCTTTTCTTGATTAAGAGTGGATTACCCCTTTTTCTTGATAAGACATAAGCGCATTAGAAGTTGCGGATTACCCTCTTTTAAACTGATATTGTTCTTAGTATTTTCTTTGTTATCAATTCCTCTCTTCTATTTGTTTTGAGCGTTATTAGACATCTTCTCTTTTCTAAGTGCTACTATGGCAGAGCTTGTTGAAATGAAGAGTGCAATGGCACAGATGCAAGAGCAATTGAGGGAGTTAATGCTTGCGATGCATCAACTCAATTTACCACCACAAGGAGCAACAAGAATGGTAGGAAGTGAAGATATAGAGATGATTGGGGCTGCTTCAACATCTACACCAAACCATGTCCCTTCTCCCAGAATGGAACACCCTTCGAGTGTTAGAGAACCGAGAGTTGCCTTGCCCGAGAAGTTTGATGGTACCAGATCCAAGTTTCGAGGATTCATCAATCAGGTCCAACTAGTAATTGAACTTCAACCCCAGAGCTATCCAACTCCAGGGTCACAAGTTAGATTCATTGGTACACTCCTTTCAGGTTCAGCATTGTCATGGTTTTCATCTTTTCTTGAACGACGAGATCCAATATTGGATAATCTGGAGGCTTTTTTGGCGGAGTTTCGATCCATGTTTGGAGAACATGATGCAATTCGTGTTGCAACCAACAAGATCCGTATTTTGCGACAAGGCAATCGATCAGTAACATTATATGCTTCGCAATTTCGACAACTTGCAACTGATATCAAGTGGGATGATGCCGCACTTGTGAGTCAATTTCTCTACGGATTACAATATGAGGTAAAGAAATTGATGCTTAATTTACCTGATCCTCAAACATTGAGTCAAGCAATTGACTTTGCTGTGAAGTGCGACAATCGACTTTTTGAATTTCGATCCGAGAGTCGTACAAGTGGGCCTCAACGTTACTACAATTCAATGGCAACACCGACGTCTCCTCAACACATACCTTCGGAAGTAGAGGATATGCAAATTGATGCGGTACGTTTCAAACCTCTTACTGAGCAAGAAAAGTCTCGTCGTCGACAAGGAGGATTGTGCTTATATTGTGGAGAACCTAAGCACACTGCTCAACATTGTCCAAAGAAGCGACGTAACTACAAAATGAGGAGTACGACTGTGAAAGAAGACAGTATGTCGGAAAACGAGTACGTCCAGCTACAATAGGGACCGTGCGGCTGGAATCTTGTACAACTTCTAATGAAGGTCCTATCCTCTCCTCAGAACCATCTCCTTGTTTTATAATAGATGTGCGTTTAGGACCTAATAATTACAAAGCCTCTGCCTTGATAGATTCAGGAGCCTCAGCTTGTTTTTTAGATGAAGAATTTGCTAGATGTCATAGAATATCATTAATACAAAAAACTAAACCTGTACACGTAGAAGTTATAGATGGTCGTCCGTTGTCTTCTGGAGATGTAACTCACGAAACACTTCCTGTAGATGTAGTAATAAATGGTCATAGTAGTTGCGTAATTTTTAATATAATTAGATCTCCCTCTAATCCAGTAATTTTAGGCTTATCATGGTTAGAAAAGTATAATCCTCGAATAGATTGGATTTCTCGTAAACTTGATTTTCCTCGGAGCATTAGTAACAGTTCTATTAATCAAGTAAAAAACCATGAGTCTAGTATAGAAAAACCCGCACTTATAGGTGCAAAAGCGTTTATACACGCAGCAAAAGAAGGATCAACTTTTGCTATTTATGCTGCACCTATTTCTGAAAGCGTAAAGACTTCAAGTGGCATTCCAAGTCAATATCAGGATTATCAAGACGTTTTTGAGAAAAAGAATGCAGATATTCTTCCTGAGCATCGCCCATACGATTGTTCAATCGATCTCAAGGAAGGAACTCAGCCACCATTTGGACCAATTTACAGTTTATCGCAAGATGAGTTGGCTGAACTCAAGACATATATTGACGAGAATTTAGCGAAGAATTTCATACGTCATTCAAAATCTCCAGCAGGAGCTCCAATTTTATTCGTAAAGAAAAAAGATGGATCTTTACGAATGTGTGTTGACTATCGAGGACTCAACAAGATCACAATCAAGAACAGGTATCCATTACCTTTGATATCAGGACTCCTTGACCAGTTAAATCAAGCTAAGATCTATACAAAAATAGATCTAAGAGGAGCATATAATCTAGTACGGATCAAAGAAGGAGATGAATGGAAGACTGCGTTTCGAACCAGGTACGGACACTTTGAATACAATGTCATGCCTTTTGGACTCACGAATGCACCAGCTGCTTTTCAACATCTCATGAATGATGTATTTCGTGAATTCTTAGACAATTTTGTCGTCTGCTATCTAGACGATATCCTGATCTATTCCAAGAACGTTGAAGAACATGAAATACATGTTCGTCAAGTATTACAAAAACTTAGAGATGCAGGATTGTACGCCAAGATGGAAAAGTGTGTATTTCACACTACTCAAGTTGACTTTTTAGGATACATCATTTCAAATGATGGTCTCATGATGGATTCTAAGAAAGTCCAAACAATCATGGATTGGAAGATTCCAAAGACTGTAAGAGATGTCCAATGTTTCTTGGGATTTGCCAATTACTATCGGATCTTCATCAAAGACTTCTCACGAGTTGCAGCTCCACTTACACGCTTGACTAGTAAAGATAAATTTCAATGGAATCAAGAAGCGGAAGCAGCATTTGAAGCCTTGAAGACATCGTTTGTCTCTGCACCAGTCTTATATCGTGTTGACTTTTCCAAGGTATTTTTTATGGAAACAGACGCATCGGATTTTGCCTTGGGTGCAGTTTTATCACAAATGGGAACAGATGACAAACTTCATCCGATAGCTTTTCATTCAAGAAAATTCTCAGCAGCCGAGATCAATTATGAGATCCACGATAAAGAACTTCTTGCGATCGTGGATTCCTTTCAAGAATGGCGTCATTATCTAGAAGGCGCTTCTAGTCCAGTCACTGTGTATACAGATCACAAGAACCTCGAGTATTTCATGTCAGCACGCGTGTTGAATCGTCGTCAAGCTCGTTGGAGTATGTCTTTGTCAAGATTCGACTTCATTATCACTTATCGGCCAGGAAAACAACAAGGTTTGTCCGATGCCCTGTCTAGACGTTCTTATTTTGCACCAAAAGAAGGAGATGCAGCTTTTGAGCAACAAAGAACGGTCCTCTTGAAACCGGAGCAATTTCATCTCCGAGCAGTGAAATCAACATTGACTGTTGATTCAACTTTTCTCAAGCAAATCCAGTCCAGTATGTCCTCAGACCCTCTTGTTCATGATATCGAGAATAATTCTTCCAAGTCTCATGATTCTTCTAAGTTCGAGTTCAAGAATAATCTATTATATTTTGAAGGACGCCTATATGTTCCAGAAGGAAAAGCACGTTTGCGTGTTCTTCAAGCACGTCATGACTTTCCAGCAGCAGGGCACTTTGGATATAATAAGACTCTGGAACTCATATCAAGAGATTTTTGGTGGCCACAAATGTGGAAGTCAGTCAAAGACTTTGTACAATCATGTGATATTTGTTCAAGATCAAAAATTCCTCGACATCGACCTTACGGACTTCTTCAGCCATTACCTATACCAGAACAACCATGGTCTTCTGTTTCTATGGATTTCATCACAGATCTTCCAAACTCAAGATCTTATGATTCTATATTTGTGATAGTAGATCGTTTCACCAAGATGGCACATTTTATGCCATGTACAAAATCTATCACAGGTGAAGAAACAGCTAAGCTTTTCATTGATAATATCTATCGCTATCATGGATTACCTAAAGATATCATATCGGATAGGGGAACTCAATTTGTGTCGAGATTCTGGAGGACTCTTTTCAAGATTTTAAAAGTGGACATAAAGCTATCTTCAGCTTTCCATCCTCAAACTGATGGACAAACAGAGCGCGTAAACCAAGTCTTGGAACAGTATTTAAGGTGTACCATCAACTACCAACAAGATGATTGGACAAACCTTCTGCCATTGGCAGAGTTTGCTTATAATAATACGGTACATTCCTCCACGCAACAAACACCTTTCTTTGCCAATTATGGCTATCATCCACGACTTGATACTTTTGATTTTTCAAAAGTTGATAATCCTGCAGCAGAAGATATGGCAAATCGGTTGTCAGAGTTACATGCAATAATGAAGGCGCAGTTGAAGAAAGCTCAAGAACGACAAAAGATAAATGCAGATGTATATCGTAAAGAGCAACCACAACTCAACGTGGGTGATAAGGTATGGCTACTTCGTCGCAATATCAAGACCACTCGACCTTGTGACAAATTGGACTATCGTAGGCTTGGCCCCTTTTCTGTTTCTGAACAGATCAACCCAGTTGCATATCGGTTACATCTACCGGAGTCAATGAAGATCCATCCTGTATTCCACGTGTCTCTTCTTGAACCATATAAGACAGTGGATATACAAGGAAGAAGACAAATGCCACCGCCTCCTATAGAAGTAGATAATAATGAAGAATTTGAGGTGGAAGAGATATTAGACTCAAGGCGGTGCCGAAATAAGCTAGAATATCTTGTTCATTGGCGCGGATATGATATTAGTGAGCGCACATGGGAGCCATCCAGGAATCTAGCAAATGCATCAGCTAAAGTCAAAGTTTTTCATCAACGACATCCATCAAAACCAAGATGAAAACCTCTCTTATAAAAGAGACAAGATTGAGGCAAGATAACATTCAAATTCCTATCCTTGTTTGTAACTTCTTTGCATTTGTGACGCTAATTAGATGGAGAGCCAACAACCAGCGGATTCAACTCAAGAACCTTCGTTTGTTGACTTACCGGATGAGACATTACGATTGTCACAACCTTCAAGACGACGCAACCGAGATGAAGATCCTCAAGAACGACATGTTCTTCCTCGAATAGATGGTGAGATACAACGCGTTTGGTATCACGACCTTGGAAGAGATTCTCGATGTTTGGTGATATTATTGGAGATAGAAACGACTCCTGATGGTGTTTCAAATGTATTATTTGAAGGAAGTTATGAAGGCCTCAACAGTGATCAAATAACAGGGTGGTCTTCTCGCCCTGGAATGGGACACTATCGATGGCTAAGAGGACCCATCAACTATCTTCGAAGAGAACAAAGATCAGAGTATGTAGCAAATACAATTCGCCGCATATTAGATTTTCTCAATATATAATCACCGCTCCTCGTGGAACTCGTCCCTAGAAGGGGGGGTAATGTCACGGACATACATATAATTACCTATATGAATAGATAAAAGTATGTAAAAGTAGATAAAAGTAGGTTAATTGTGTAATATCTTCTAGAGAAGCTTCTTAGAAGCTTCATAGACGCTGCTTTGACTTTATAGGAGTCTATAGTTGACTTTTAGGTTAGAAACTTGGTCAACAAGTTAGCCATGTGCCACACATGTTGGAAGCTTAAAGAACAAGCTAACTACGTGGTCCATCCATAGAAAACTTGCCTTGCAAGCAAAGGCATGTGGCCTAGAAAGTCAACATATATTGGAGGTCTTATAGAACATCGCCACGTGGCTTCTAGTTAGATAGTATATATAGAGGCAAGAGTGAAGCCCTCTTCACTCTTGTCAACTCCTTTCTTGCTTCTAGTCTAAGTTTCAAGGGTCTCTAGTTTTCTTGTATTTTGGCAATAGCCATTCCAGTTTCTTTCTTAATATACATATTTCTATTTTGTCCTATTTCTTTTTGAGAAAAGTCTCACTTACTCTTTAGCTTTCATCGAGTTCTTGTCCTTGACAGATTGACAAGAGTACACTTACAATATCAGAGCTTTGTCTTTTCTTGATTAAGAGTGGATTACCCCTTTTTCTTGATAAGACATAAGCGCATTAGAAGTTGCGGATTACCCTCTTTTAAACTGATATTGTTCTTAGTATTTTCTTTGTTATCAATTCCTCTCTTCTATTTGTTTTGAGCGTTATTAGACATCTTCTCTTTTCTAAGTGCTACTATGGCAGAGCTTGTTGAAATGAAGAGTGCAATGGCACAGATGCAAGAGCAATTGAGGGAGTTAATGCTTGCGATGCATCAACTCAATTTACCACCACAAGGAGCAACAAGAATGGTAGGAAGTGAAGATATAGAGATGATTGGGGCTGCTTCAACATCTACACCAAACCATGTCCCTTCTCCCAGAATGGAACACCCTTCGAGTGTTAGAGAACCGAGAGTTGCCTTGCCCGAGAAGTTTGATGGTACCAGATCCAAGTTTCGAGGATTCATCAATCAGGTCCAACTAGTAATTGAACTTCAACCCCAGAGCTATCCAACTCCAGGGTCACAAGTTAGATTCATTGGTACACTCCTTTCAGGTTCAGCATTGTCATGGTTTTCATCTTTTCTTGAACGACGAGATCCAATATTGGATAATCTGGAGGCTTTTTTGGCGGAGTTTCGATCCATGTTTGGAGAACATGATGCAATTCGTGTTGCAACCAACAAGATCCGTATTTTGCGACAAGGCAATCGATCAGTAACATTATATGCTTCGCAATTTCGACAACTTGCAACTGATATCAAGTGGGATGATGCCGCACTTGTGAGTCAATTTCTCTACGGATTACAATATGAGGTAAAGAAATTGATGCTTAATTTACCTGATCCTCAAACATTGAGTCAAGCAATTGACTTTGCTGTGAAGTGCGACAATCGACTTTTTGAATTTCGATCCGAGAGTCGTACAAGTGGGCCTCAACGTTACTACAATTCAATGGCAACACCGACGTCTCCTCAACACATACCTTCGGAAGTAGAGGATATGCAAATTGATGCGGTACGTTTCAAACCTCTTACTGAGCAAGAAAAGTCTCGTCGTCGACAAGGAGGATTGTGCTTATATTGTGGAGAACCTAAGCACACTGCTCAACATTGTCCAAAGAAGCGACGTAACTACAAAATGAGGAGTACGACTGTGAAAGAAGACAGTATGTCGGAAAACGAGTACGTCCAGCTACAATAGGGACCGTGCGGCTGGAATCTTGTACAACTTCTAATGAAGGTCCTATCCTCTCCTCAGAACCATCTCCTTGTTTTATAATAGATGTGCGTTTAGGACCTAATAATTACAAAGCCTCTGCCTTGATAGATTCAGGAGCCTCAGCTTGTTTTTTAGATGAAGAATTTGCTAGATGTCATAGAATATCATTAATACAAAAAACTAAACCTGTACACGTAGAAGTTATAGATGGTCGTCCGTTGTCTTCTGGAGATGTAACTCACGAAACACTTCCTGTAGATGTAGTAATAAATGGTCATAGTAGTTGCGTAATTTTTAATATAATTAGATCTCCCTCTAATCCAGTAATTTTAGGCTTATCATGGTTAGAAAAGTATAATCCTCGAATAGATTGGATTTCTCGTAAACTTGATTTTCCTCGGAGCATTAGTAACAGTTCTATTAATCAAGTAAAAAACCATGAGTCTAGTATAGAAAAACCCGCACTTATAGGTGCAAAAGCATTTATACACGCAGCAAAAGAAGGATCAACTTTTGCTATTTATGCTGCACCTATTTCTGAAAGCGTAAAGACTTCAAGTGGCATTCCAAGTCAATATCAGGATTATCAAGACGTTTTTGAGAAAAAGAATGCAGATATTCTTCCTGAGCATCGCCCATACGATTGTTCAATCGATCTCAAGGAAGGAACTCAGCCACCATTTGGACCAATTTACAGTTTATCGCAAGATGAGTTGGCTGAACTCAAGACATATATTGACGAGAATTTAGCGAAGAATTTCATACGTCATTCAAAATCTCCAGCAGGAGCTCCAATTTTATTCGTAAAGAAAAAAGATGGATCTTTACGAATGTGTGTTGACTATCGAGGACTCAACAAGATCACAATCAAGAACAGGTATCCATTACCTTTGATATCAGGACTCCTTGACCAGTTAAATCAAGCTAAGATCTATACAAAAATAGATCTAAGAGGAGCATATAATCTAGTACGGATCAAAGAAGGAGATGAATGGAAGACTGCGTTTCGAACCAGGTACGGACACTTTGAATACAATGTCATGCCTTTTGGACTCACGAATGCACCAGCTGCTTTTCAACATCTCATGAATGATGTATTTCGTGAATTCTTAGACAATTTTGTCGTCTGCTATCTAGACGATATCCTGATCTATTCCAAGAACGTTGAAGAACATGAAATACATGTTCGTCAAGTATTACAAAAACTTAGAGATGCAGGATTGTACGCCAAGATGGAAAAGTGTGTATTTCACACTACTCAAGTTGACTTTTTAGGATACATCATTTCAAATGATGGTCTCATGATGGATTCTAAGAAAGTCCAAACAATCATGGATTGGAAGATTCCAAAGACTGTAAGAGATGTCCAATGTTTCTTGGGATTTGCCAATTACTATCGGATCTTCATCAAAGACTTCTCACGAGTTGCAGCTCCACTTACACGCTTGACTAGTAAAGATAAATTTCAATGGAATCAAGAAGCGGAAGCAGCATTTGAAGCCTTGAAGACATCGTTTGTCTCTGCACCAGTCTTATATCGTGTTGACTTTTCCAAGGTATTTTTTATGGAAACAGACGCATCGGATTTTGCCTTGGGTGCAGTTTTATCACAAATGGGAACAGATGACAAACTTCATCCGATAGCTTTTCATTCAAGAAAATTCTCAGCAGCCGAGATCAATTATGAGATCCACGATAAAGAACTTCTTGCGATCGTGGATTCCTTTCAAGAATGGCGTCATTATCTAGAAGGCGCTTCTAGTCCAGTCACTGTGTATACAGATCACAAGAACCTCGAGTATTTCATGTCAGCACGCGTGTTGAATCGTCGTCAAGCTCGTTGGAGTATGTCTTTGTCAAGATTCGACTTCATTATCACTTATCGGCCAGGAAAACAACAAGGTTTGTCCGATGCCCTGTCTAGACGTTCTTATTTTGCACCAAAAGAAGGAGATGCAGCTTTTGAGCAACAAAGAACGGTCCTCTTGAAACCGGAGCAATTTCATCTCCGAGCAGTGAAATCAACATTGACTGTTGATTCAACTTTTCTCAAGCAAATCCAGTCCAGTATGTCCTCAGACCCTCTTGTTCATGATATCGAGAATAATTCTTCCAAGTCTCATGATTCTTCTAAGTTCGAGTTCAAGAATAATCTATTATATTTTGAAGGACGCCTATATGTTCCAGAAGGAAAAGCACGTTTGCGTGTTCTTCAAGCACGTCATGACTTTCCAGCAGCAGGGCACTTTGGATATAATAAGACTCTGGAACTCATATCAAGAGATTTTTGGTGGCCACAAATGTGGAAGTCAGTCAAAGACTTTGTACAATCATGTGATATTTGTTCAAGATCAAAAATTCCTCGACATCGACCTTACGGACTTCTTCAGCCATTACCTATACCAGAACAACCATGGTCTTCTGTTTCTATGGATTTCATCACAGATCTTCCAAACTCAAGATCTTATGATTCTATATTTGTGATAGTAGATCGTTTCACCAAGATGGCACATTTTATGCCATGTACAAAATCTATCACAGGTGAAGAAACAGCTAAGCTTTTCATTGATAATATCTATCGCTATCATGGATTACCTAAAGATATCATATCGGATAGGGGAACTCAATTTGTGTCGAGATTCTGGAGGACTCTTTTCAAGATTTTAAAAGTGGACATAAAGCTATCTTCAGCTTTCCATCCTCAAACTGATGGACAAACAGAGCGCGTAAACCAAGTCTTGGAACAGTATTTAAGGTGTACCATCAACTACCAACAAGATGATTGGACAAACCTTCTGCCATTGGCAGAGTTTGCTTATAATAATACGGTACATTCCTCCACGCAACAAACACCTTTCTTTGCCAATTATGGCTATCATCCACGACTTGATACTTTTGATTTTTCAAAAGTTGATAATCCTGCAGCAGAAGATATGGCAAATCGGTTGTCAGAGTTACATGCAATAATGAAGGCGCAGTTGAAGAAAGCTCAAGAACGACAAAAGATAAATGCAGATGTATATCGTAAAGAGCAACCACAACTCAACGTGGGTGATAAGGTATGGCTACTTCGTCGCAATATCAAGACCACTCGACCTTGTGACAAATTGGACTATCGTAGGCTTGGCCCCTTTTCTGTTTCTGAACAGATCAACCCAGTTGCATATCGGTTACATCTACCGGAGTCAATGAAGATCCATCCTGTATTCCACGTGTCTCTTCTTGAACCATATAAGACAGTGGATATACAAGGAAGAAGACAAATGCCACCGCCTCCTATAGAAGTAGATAATAATGAAGAATTTGAGGTGGAAGAGATATTAGACTCAAGGCGGTGCCGAAATAAGCTAGAATATCTTGTTCATTGGCGCGGATATGATATTAGTGAGCGCACATGGGAGCCATCCAGGAATCTAGCAAATGCATCAGCTAAAGTCAAAGTTTTTCATCAACGACATCCATCAAAACCAAGATGAAAACCTCTCTTATAAAAGAGACAAGATTGAGGCAAGATAACATTCAAATTCCTATCCTTGTTTGTAACTTCTTTGCATTTGTGACGCTAATTAGATGGAGAGCCAACAACCAGCGGATTCAACTCAAGAACCTTCGTTTGTTGACTTACCGGATGAGACATTACGATTGTCACAACCTTCAAGACGACGCAACCGAGATGAAGATCCTCAAGAACGACATGTTCTTCCTCGAATAGATGGTGAGATACAACGCGTTTGGTATCACGACCTTGGAAGAGATTCTCGATGTTTGGTGATATTATTGGAGATAGAAACGACTCCTGATGGTGTTTCAAATGTATTATTTGAAGGAAGTTATGAAGGCCTCAACAGTGATCAAATAACAGGGTGGTCTTCTCGCCCTGGAATGGGACACTATCGATGGCTAAGAGGACCCATCAACTATCTTCGAAGAGAACAAAGATCAGAGTATGTAGCAAATACAATTCGCCGCATATTAGATTTTCTCAATATATAATCACCGCTCCTCGTGGAACTCGTCCCTAGAAGGGGGGGTAATGTCACGGACATACATATAATTACCTATATGAATAGATAAAAGTATGTAAAAGTAGATAAAAGTAGGTTAATTGTGTAATATCTTCTAGAGAAGCTTCTTAGAAGCTTCATAGACGCTGCTTTGACTTTATAGGAGTCTATAGTTGACTTTTAGGTTAGAAACTTGGTCAACAAGTTAGCCATGTGCCACACATGTTGGAAGCTTAAAGAACAAGCTAACTACGTGGTCCATCCATAGAAAACTTGCCTTGCAAGCAAAGGCATGTGGCCTAGAAAGTCAACATATATTGGAGGTCTTATAGAACATCGCCACGTGGCTTCTAGTTAGATAGTATATATAGAGGCAAGAGTGAAGCCCTCTTCACTCTTGTCAACTCCTTTCTTGCTTCTAGTCTAAGTTTCAAGGGTCTCTAGTTTTCTTGTATTTTGGCAATAGCCATTCCAGTTTCTTTCTTAATATACATATTTCTATTTTGTCCTATTTCTTTTTGAGAAAAGTCTCACTTACTCTTTAGCTTTCATCGAGTTCTTGTCCTTGACAGATTGACAAGAGTACACTTACAATATCAGAGCTTTGTCTTTTCTTGATTAAGAGTGGATTACCCCTTTTTCTTGATAAGACATAAGCGCATTAGAAGTTGCGGATTACCCTCTTTTAAACTGATATTGTTCTTAGTATTTTCTTTGTTATCAATTCCTCTCTTCTATTTGTTTTGAGCGTTATTAGACATCTTCTCTTTTCTAAGTGCTACTATGGCAGAGCTTGTTGAAATGAAGAGTGCAATGGCACAGATGCAAGAGCAATTGAGGGAGTTAATGCTTGCGATGCATCAACTCAATTTACCACCACAAGGAGCAACAAGAATGGTAGGAAGTGAAGATATAGAGATGATTGGGGCTGCTTCAACATCTACACCAAACCATGTCCCTTCTCCCAGAATGGAACACCCTTCGAGTGTTAGAGAACCGAGAGTTGCCTTGCCCGAGAAGTTTGATGGTACCAGATCCAAGTTTCGAGGATTCATCAATCAGGTCCAACTAGTAATTGAACTTCAACCCCAGAGCTATCCAACTCCAGGGTCACAAGTTAGATTCATTGGTACACTCCTTTCAGGTTCAGCATTGTCATGGTTTTCATCTTTTCTTGAACGACGAGATCCAATATTGGATAATCTGGAGGCTTTTTTGGCGGAGTTTCGATCCATGTTTGGAGAACATGATGCAATTCGTGTTGCAACCAACAAGATCCGTATTTTGCGACAAGGCAATCGATCAGTAACATTATATGCTTCGCAATTTCGACAACTTGCAACTGATATCAAGTGGGATGATGCCGCACTTGTGAGTCAATTTCTCTACGGATTACAATATGAGGTAAAGAAATTGATGCTTAATTTACCTGATCCTCAAACATTGAGTCAAGCAATTGACTTTGCTGTGAAGTGCGACAATCGACTTTTTGAATTTCGATCCGAGAGTCGTACAAGTGGGCCTCAACGTTACTACAATTCAATGGCAACACCGACGTCTCCTCAACACATACCTTCGGAAGTAGAGGATATGCAAATTGATGCGGTACGTTTCAAACCTCTTACTGAGCAAGAAAAGTCTCGTCGTCGACAAGGAGGATTGTGCTTATATTGTGGAGAACCTAAGCACACTGCTCAACATTGTCCAAAGAAGCGACGTAACTACAAAATGAGGAGTACGACTGTGAAAGAAGACAGTATGTCGGAAAACGAGTACGTCCAGCTACAATAGGGACCGTGCGGCTGGAATCTTGTACAACTTCTAATGAAGGTCCTATCCTCTCCTCAGAACCATCTCCTTGTTTTATAATAGATGTGCGTTTAGGACCTAATAATTACAAAGCCTCTGCCTTGATAGATTCAGGAGCCTCAGCTTGTTTTTTAGATGAAGAATTTGCTAGATGTCATAGAATATCATTAATACAAAAAACTAAACCTGTACACGTAGAAGTTATAGATGGTCGTCCGTTGTCTTCTGGAGATGTAACTCACGAAACACTTCCTGTAGATGTAGTAATAAATGGTCATAGTAGTTGCGTAATTTTTAATATAATTAGATCTCCCTCTAATCCAGTAATTTTAGGCTTATCATGGTTAGAAAAGTATAATCCTCGAATAGATTGGATTTCTCGTAAACTTGATTTTCCTCGGAGCATTAGTAACAGTTCTATTAATCAAGTAAAAAACCATGAGTCTAGTATAGAAAAACCCGCACTTATAGGTGCAAAAGCATTTATACACGCAGCAAAAGAAGGATCAACTTTTGCTATTTATGCTGCACCTATTTCTGAAAGCGTAAAGACTTCAAGTGGCATTCCAAGTCAATATCAGGATTATCAAGACGTTTTTGAGAAAAAGAATGCAGATATTCTTCCTGAGCATCGCCCATACGATTGTTCAATCGATCTCAAGGAAGGAACTCAGCCACCATTTGGACCAATTTACAGTTTATCGCAAGATGAGTTGGCTGAACTCAAGACATATATTGACGAGAATTTAGCGAAGAATTTCATACGTCATTCAAAATCTCCAGCAGGAGCTCCAATTTTATTCGTAAAGAAAAAAGATGGATCTTTACGAATGTGTGTTGACTATCGAGGACTCAACAAGATCACAATCAAGAACAGGTATCCATTACCTTTGATATCAGGACTCCTTGACCAGTTAAATCAAGCTAAGATCTATACAAAAATAGATCTAAGAGGAGCATATAATCTAGTACGGATCAAAGAAGGAGATGAATGGAAGACTGCGTTTCGAACCAGGTACGGACACTTTGAATACAATGTCATGCCTTTTGGACTCACGAATGCACCAGCTGCTTTTCAACATCTCATGAATGATGTATTTCGTGAATTCTTAGACAATTTTGTCGTCTGCTATCTAGACGATATCCTGATCTATTCCAAGAACGTTGAAGAACATGAAATACATGTTCGTCAAGTATTACAAAAACTTAGAGATGCAGGATTGTACGCCAAGATGGAAAAGTGTGTATTTCACACTACTCAAGTTGACTTTTTAGGATACATCATTTCAAATGATGGTCTCATGATGGATTCTAAGAAAGTCCAAACAATCATGGATTGGAAGATTCCAAAGACTGTAAGAGATGTCCAATGTTTCTTGGGATTTGCCAATTACTATCGGATCTTCATCAAAGACTTCTCACGAGTTGCAGCTCCACTTACACGCTTGACTAGTAAAGATAAATTTCAATGGAATCAAGAAGCGGAAGCAGCATTTGAAGCCTTGAAGACATCGTTTGTCTCTGCACCAGTCTTATATCGTGTTGACTTTTCCAAGGTATTTTTTATGGAAACAGACGCATCGGATTTTGCCTTGGGTGCAGTTTTATCACAAATGGGAACAGATGACAAACTTCATCCGATAGCTTTTCATTCAAGAAAATTCTCAGCAGCCGAGATCAATTATGAGATCCACGATAAAGAACTTCTTGCGATCGTGGATTCCTTTCAAGAATGGCGTCATTATCTAGAAGGCGCTTCTAGTCCAGTCACTGTGTATACAGATCACAAGAACCTCGAGTATTTCATGTCAGCACGCGTGTTGAATCGTCGTCAAGCTCGTTGGAGTATGTCTTTGTCAAGATTCGACTTCATTATCACTTATCGGCCAGGAAAACAACAAGGTTTGTCCGATGCCCTGTCTAGACGTTCTTATTTTGCACCAAAAGAAGGAGATGCAGCTTTTGAGCAACAAAGAACGGTCCTCTTGAAACCGGAGCAATTTCATCTCCGAGCAGTGAAATCAACATTGACTGTTGATTCAACTTTTCTCAAGCAAATCCAGTCCAGTATGTCCTCAGACCCTCTTGTTCATGATATCGAGAATAATTCTTCCAAGTCTCATGATTCTTCTAAGTTCGAGTTCAAGAATAATCTATTATATTTTGAAGGACGCCTATATGTTCCAGAAGGAAAAGCACGTTTGCGTGTTCTTCAAGCACGTCATGACTTTCCAGCAGCAGGGCACTTTGGATATAATAAGACTCTGGAACTCATATCAAGAGATTTTTGGTGGCCACAAATGTGGAAGTCAGTCAAAGACTTTGTACAATCATGTGATATTTGTTCAAGATCAAAAATTCCTCGACATCGACCTTACGGACTTCTTCAGCCATTACCTATACCAGAACAACCATGGTCTTCTGTTTCTATGGATTTCATCACAGATCTTCCAAACTCAAGATCTTATGATTCTATATTTGTGATAGTAGATCGTTTCACCAAGATGGCACATTTTATGCCATGTACAAAATCTATCACAGGTGAAGAAACAGCTAAGCTTTTCATTGATAATATCTATCGCTATCATGGATTACCTAAAGATATCATATCGGATAGGGGAACTCAATTTGTGTCGAGATTCTGGAGGACTCTTTTCAAGATTTTAAAAGTGGACATAAAGCTATCTTCAGCTTTCCATCCTCAAACTGATGGACAAACAGAGCGCGTAAACCAAGTCTTGGAACAGTATTTAAGGTGTACCATCAACTACCAACAAGATGATTGGACAAACCTTCTGCCATTGGCAGAGTTTGCTTATAATAATACGGTACATTCCTCCACGCAACAAACACCTTTCTTTGCCAATTATGGCTATCATCCACGACTTGATACTTTTGATTTTTCAAAAGTTGATAATCCTGCAGCAGAAGATATGGCAAATCGGTTGTCAGAGTTACATGCAATAATGAAGGCGCAGTTGAAGAAAGCTCAAGAACGACAAAAGATAAATGCAGATGTATATCGTAAAGAGCAACCACAACTCAACGTGGGTGATAAGGTATGGCTACTTCGTCGCAATATCAAGACCACTCGACCTTGTGACAAATTGGACTATCGTAGGCTTGGCCCCTTTTCTGTTTCTGAACAGATCAACCCAGTTGCATATCGGTTACATCTACCGGAGTCAATGAAGATCCATCCTGTATTCCACGTGTCTCTTCTTGAACCATATAAGACAGTGGATATACAAGGAAGAAGACAAATGCCACCGCCTCCTATAGAAGTAGATAATAATGAAGAATTTGAGGTGGAAGAGATATTAGACTCAAGGCGGTGCCGAAATAAGCTAGAATATCTTGTTCATTGGCGCGGATATGATATTAGTGAGCGCACATGGGAGCCATCCAGGAATCTAGCAAATGCATCAGCTAAAGTCAAAGTTTTTCATCAACGACATCCATCAAAACCAAGATGAAAACCTCTCTTATAAAAGAGACAAGATTGAGGCAAGATAACATTCAAATTCCTATCCTTGTTTGTAACTTCTTTGCATTTGTGACGCTAATTAGATGGAGAGCCAACAACCAGCGGATTCAACTCAAGAACCTTCGTTTGTTGACTTACCGGATGAGACATTACGATTGTCACAACCTTCAAGACGACGCAACCGAGATGAAGATCCTCAAGAACGACATGTTCTTCCTCGAATAGATGGTGAGATACAACGCGTTTGGTATCACGACCTTGGAAGAGATTCTCGATGTTTGGTGATATTATTGGAGATAGAAACGACTCCTGATGGTGTTTCAAATGTATTATTTGAAGGAAGTTATGAAGGCCTCAACAGTGATCAAATAACAGGGTGGTCTTCTCGCCCTGGAATGGGACACTATCGATGGCTAAGAGGACCCATCAACTATCTTCGAAGAGAACAAAGATCAGAGTATGTAGCAAATACAATTCGCCGCATATTAGATTTTCTCAATATATAATCACCGCTCCTCGTGGAACTCGTCCCTAGAAGGGGGGGTAATGTCACGGACATACATATAATTACCTATATGAATAGATAAAAGTATGTAAAAGTAGATAAAAGTAGGTTAATTGTGTAATATCTTCTAGAGAAGCTTCTTAGAAGCTTCATAGACGCTGCTTTGACTTTATAGGAGTCTATAGTTGACTTTTAGGTTAGAAACTTGGTCAACAAGTTAGCCATGTGCCACACATGTTGGAAGCTTAAAGAACAAGCTAACTACGTGGTCCAGGTTTTTAGGGTTTTTGTCGCAGAATTCGGATCTTATTTGTTGCAACACGAGTTGCATCGTGTTCACCATACATAGATCGAAACTCCGCCAAAAAAGCTTCCAAATTGTCCAATATTGGATTTTGTTGTTCAAGAAAAGACGAAAACCACGATAATGCAGAACCAGAAAGTAGAGTGCCAATAAACCTGACTTGTGATCCTAGAGTTGGATAGCTTTGTGGTTGAAGTTCAATTGCTAATTGTACTTGATTGATGAACCCTCAAAACTTAGATCTCGTACCATCAAATTTCTCGGGTAAGGCAATTCTTGGTTCTCTAGTGCTTACAAGGTGTTGTACAATTGGAGAAGGAACGTGATTTGTTGTAGATGTTGAAGCAGCTCCGATCATCTCTATATCCCCACTTTCTGCTATTCTTGTTCTTTCATGTGTTGGTGAATTGAGTTGATGCATCACAAGCATTAACTCCATCATTTGCTCTTGCATTTGTGCCATTGCACTCTTCATTTCAACAAGCCCTGCCATAATGACACTAAGAAGAAAAATTTGTTTGATACTGCTCAAGACAAAAGAAAAGAAAGACTTAATAACAAAGAAGATACTAAGAACAATATCAGTTTAGAAGTGGGTAATCCGCAAACTTCTAATATGCTTATGTCTTGTCAAGAGAAAGGGGTAATCCACTCTCACTAAAGAAAAACAAAGCTCTGATATTGTAAGTGTACTCTTGTCAATCTGTCAAGGACAAAGACTCGATGAGGGAAAATATACACAAAAAGGCTATCTCGATATAATAAGTCAAAATATAAACAAGTAGGTATATTAAAAGGAAACTGGAATGGCTATTGCCACAAGACAAGAAACTAAAGACTCTTGAACCTAGACTAGAAGCAAGAAAGGAGTTGACAAGAGTGAAGAAGCCTTCACTCTTGTCTCTATATATACTATCTAACTAGGGGCTACGTGGCGACGTTCTATAGGACCTCCAATATGTGTTGACTTTGTAGGACACATGCCTTGACTTACAAGGCAAGTTTTTCTACGTGTGGGCCACATAGTTAGCTTGATCTTCAAGCTAACAACATGTGTGGCACATGGCCAACTTGTTGACCACGTTTCTAATCCAAAAAGTCAATTAAAGACACCTATGAAGTCAAAGCAGCATCTAGGAAGTTTCTAGGAAGCTTTTATATTAAATATTATAGAATTAACTTACTTTTATCTACTTTTACTTACTTCTACCTATTTCTATATGTAATTATTAGCTTACATGATTATGGCCGTGACAACTTAGAAGTATCTTGGAACTTAGAAGTATCTTAGAACTTAGAAGAAGGATTCTTGATAATGTAAATAAGAGAATCAAAAGACATACTTGATTGGATTTATTTCACAAAGGTTGAATGAATGGTCAACATTGATTTTATTATTCAAAGATGAAAATTTTTTAGTTTTAAGAGAATCATTCTTTATTGATCAAAAGATACATCTCCTTCTTTTGGTGTAAAATAAGAATGTCTAGAAAGGGCGTCTAACAAACCTTGTTGTCTTTTGAGTCGATATGTAATCTTAAAATCAAATCTTAATAAAAACATGCTCCAACGAGCTTAGCGACGATTCAAAATATGTCTTAATATGAAATACTCAAGATTCTTTTGGTTTGTATATACGATGACTGGATTGAAAGTGCTTTCTAGATAATGATGCCATTCTTGAAATGAATCCACGATTGTAAGAAGCTCTTTGTCATGGATTTTATAATTAATCTTGATTATTGAAAATTTTCTAAAATGAAAAGCTACCAAGTGAAGTTTATCATCTGTTCTCATTTGTGATAATACGACACTCAAAGCAAAGTCTAATGCATTTGTTTCCATAAAAAATGTCTTAGAAAAGTTGATGTGATACAAGATTGTTGCACAAATAAAGGCTGACTCCAAAGCTTCAAAAGATGCTTCAACTTTACTACTACAACCAAGTTTGTCTTTGCAAGTTTAATGTGTAAATAGAGTTGAAACTCGAGAAAAGTCTTTGATGAAGATCCGATAATAGTTAGTAAAGTCTAAAATGTATTGGACATTTCTTATCGTTTTTGAAATCTTCCAATCCATAATAGTTTGAACTTTTTTAGGATCCATCACAAGTCCATCATTTGAAATGATATATCCTAAAAAGTCGACTTGAGTAGTATAGAATATACACTTTTCTATCTTGGCATAGAGTCTCACATCTCTTAATTTTTATAACACATGACAAACATGAAGTTTATGTTCATCTACATTTTTAGAATAGATCAAGATGTTGTCTAGATAATAAACAAAAAAATTATCCAAAAACTCTCAAAAAATATCATTTATTAGATTTTGAAAAGCTGCTAGTGTATTTATAAGTATAAAAGGTATGACATTGTATTCAAAATGTCTTTACCTACTTTGAAATGTAGTCTTCCATTCATCTCCTTCTATAATATATATTAGATTGTATGCTCTCCATAGATCTATTTTTGTGTAGATCTTAGCTTGATTCAGTTCATTGAAAAGTCTGAATATCAAAGGTAGAGAGTATTCTTGATAGTGATCTTATTAAGTCCTCGATAATAAGGACACATTCGTATTGATCCATCATTCTTCTTTACAAATAAGATTGAAACTCATATTAGCAATTTGAAATAGCATATAAAATTCTTGGCCATATTCTCTTCAATATATTCCTTGAATTCAACTAATTCATTTTATGATAAATTATAGATTGGTCCAAATGGTAGTTGTGTTCCTTCTTGAAGGTTAATTGAGCAGTCATAGGAATAATATTCTAGAAGAGTACTTGCATTCATCTTCTCAAAGACATCTTGAAACTCTTGATATTGGCTTAAAATGCTACTTCAAGTCTTTGCATCATTAGAAATAAGTGTGGCATAAATGATACAAGGTGATCCTTTTTTTGTAGCATGCAAGAAAGCTCTCACACCTATAAACACAAGTTTTATTGTGCTAGCCTTATGACTTTCTATTTGATTAATTTTATTCTAAATTATACTTCTAGAAAAGTCAAGAGTACGAGAAATCCAATCTATGCAAGGATTATACTTTTTTAACCATAATAAAACTAAAATAACTAGATTAAAGGGAGATCTAATTATATTAAAGATTGTGCAACTACTATGACCATTTATTGCTACATCTATAGGAAGTATTTCATGAGTAACATCTCTAGAAGATGATGGATGTCCATCTATGACTTCTACATGAACAGATTTGATTTTTTATACTAATGGTATTTTATGACTTTCAACAAATTTTACATCTAAGAAACAAGTTGAGGCTTTTGAAATTATCAAGGTGGAGGATTTATAATTATTAGGTCCTAAATGTACATCTATTATAAAAAGAGGTGAGGGTTCTGAAAAGAGAATAGGACCTTTATTAAAAATTGTACAAGATTCCAGTGACACGGTGTCGTATTAAATGAAGTCTTGCTTGAGAATGCACTGGGCACCTGGCTGTAGAAGATAAAAGAAAATTGCAACAAAAGGTCGAATTAGTTGATGATCTCAAAATTCCACTCGGATGTCGACTGACCTCTCCTTCTCCAATCTAATGTCAAACTTTTAGCATTGCTATCTCATTTTTCTATCATTTGATTGCTTCCAAATTTTACTTGCATATAGGAAATCAAGTCTTCTATTGATAAAACTAAAAATCTCCCCGATACAACTAGCAGATTACTAGATATCTAAGTAAATCTTACTGGTCCTCAAAATCCTAAATACTGAGACCTTAGCTCACAAAACCTTTGTATGTATCGATCTAGCCATTCAATTGCCCTCATACCTCTTGTACACATTTACAACAAGCATACCAATAAGTCTCTAAATTGTTATCCATAAAAATGCTATAAAAATCACAAAATCCAAAAATTTGTAAATAAGTTTTATTTCTCAAAGATCTAAAATCACAAAGAACATCACTCGCTTTGAAAATCCCTCAAAATCCAATACTAATCCCAAATGACACAAAATCACCTTTCCAAAAATCCCTCCACAAGTCTACCATCCCTCCTTCATTCGGCTCTCCGATCTCCCCCCCCAAATCCCTCTACCCGTCTGTCTCCTATTCTTTCACCTTGGTCTTCCCGAATTGGTCTAGCCAATGGAGCTTTTTCTCCCATGCGGTCCAATATCCTCCTGCCTTGGACTTCTCGAATTGATCCAGTTGACAGAACAGCTTACAATGGAGCCGAAGCCTCCACATTGGAACTTCATTGGGTTGCCAATCGAATCAAGTTTCATACTGGATAAGAGATCGTAATAGGACCTGGATTAGACGTCTGGACAATTGGGTCAGATTGGTCCTTCATATCAAGCTCACTTAACATTGAATTAGTCCTTTTTCCTTCTGCAGACTCTTGTTATTGGAATTAAACGAAGCATTTCATTACTAGTAAATATGTCCCGACTGACTGCGATGGGGTGACAGTAACTGGCCCTTGAATATTGGTACTGGAATTGGCTGCTACTACTAACATTCAAGCTGACTAAATATTAATAAAAATCTTCTTCCTTTGTATTTTCACTATACAGTCGTATTACAAAACGACGTCCACTCCCCCTTGAACCTCTGTATCCTTTAGTATGCACCAATTAACCTAGTTGTTGTTCGACTCATAATATGTTCTCTAAGTCTTTGTCCAATCCATCTTTATCATCTTTACTATCCAGATCAATTTCATCTCCTCCCTGAAAAACATCTATCTCTTCACTATGGTCTTTTATATTTATTTTTGAGTATCTTTGTTTAAATATTTTTACTCCCTTCCCTGCAATTGGTATTTTTAACTTCATTCCATCTAACTCCCGCAATGAGTAAGTTGCATTATTATCAACAGCTATTACCACATACGGTCCAAACCATCGCTTAGAAAACTTTCTTAAAGTATTGTGTTGATTGCCCAAGCTACTATCATAGAACAAAATCCAATCACCTTCTTCAATTAACTTATTAGACTATAACATTTAAGAAATTATGAAAATTATATACTTGACTTGTTGTGTTTGATTGGATTAATTGTGATTATTATATCATTTTTTATTTTTATTTTTATTATTTTTTTTATATTTATGGTTTAAGTGCCCACATTGGTTAATATTGGATTTTAATCTAAATTACAATTGAATCAAATTGAACTTAAATGTGAAGGGGAAAAAACCACTCACAATCTCATAAGTGCCCAACAAATTTGGTATGATATTGTCTATGTTTTTGAAATTGTCACTTCTTAGTAACAAGTTATCTACATACATAAAGTAGAAGAATAATATATTTTACATATTCAATACAGTAATACAAATTACGAACTTTATTACTCCTTAGAAACTGTCTCTCCTGTAGAAAAGCGTCAATGTTGGAAAACCACACACCAAGGGCTTAATTCAATCCTTATACCACACGATTGAGTTGGCACACTTTGCTTGCTGTTTTGTACATTGCCCATCAGTTGTGCACCTCCTTGTGTACTTCCATTCCTCGGTCCAATTAAAAATGCAGTGTTGACTACCTCAATTCATTCTTGATAGATGATAAAGAATGCTACTCCTGCGGAGGCGGTTCGAAACGATGCTCATGCAGTCTGAAACAACGAGGCCATCCAGTGGTCCAAGATCGAACTGTGCGCAATCGTGCAGGTTGGTTCCAAGTTCAGCTGACGACGAAGAGAAATCGGCACCGTGAGCCCAATGGTTTCTCGTTGAAACACCATGGCAGCTTTCCCATTTGGGCCGCCAGCAGAGGCAGTGAGCAAGCATACCGACGAATGTTGGATCTGAGGATGACAACACGTTGCGGCATGGACCCTTCTGACTTCGAGCTTCGCCGAACACGGCCCTCCCCGTCTTCCGCGAAGGAGGACCAAGCCCCTTGCCCGGACTCCAGCGGCTTCAATCCATTTAGCCTTTGCTGCTTGCTGTCAAAGGCGTATGAGTGCGGCGACCGCACTCGAACGCTGTTGCCTGCAACACTTCCTCACGGACCCGTGGGTCCAGCCGGAGGGGTTTACCGAGTCCTTGATATTCATGCGCTACAGTGCCAAAGTTCCGACCTTACCGCGTGCGTTGAAAATGGCATGACCATGCCGTCACCAGGTTCGAGGACGACGCACGCGCAACAAAGTCTCCCATGTCCACGTCCGGTACGATGGCCCTGCTCCTATAAATACAAGAGCCCTCCTCCGTCTTCCACAACCTCCAGCTCCCAAGTCACTTCATCGGCAAGTACACGCATCAGGAACCAGGAGAGCAGTGCAGTATTTCGGACACTTCGGACTCATCGGGGATCGCAGGATTTCTAGATCGAATTTCGGAGGCCAGGATTCTTGTGGAGGTGTGCCGCTCAAGGAGATCGGAGCGTGCAGCGAGGACGTGAAAACCGTCGCCGATCACACGAGTCCACAGGGGTGTGAGTCCAGCAGTGGTCGTGAAACCGTAGACCCTCCTCCAAAATGACCAAGCAATTCCAGCACCTGGTAGCGGCGTTGGCGGCAGTGGTGGTGCTTTGTGCGGTCATGGGCGCGCAAGTGGACGCTCAAAGCATTCCTGCGCCGGCTCCCTACATGCGAGGCTACGCCCCATCTCAAGCTCCCGCTGCGGTGTACGATGGCGTTCCCGAGTACGCTCCAAGCTTGGCACCCAGCAACGCCCCCGCGTCCGCTCCAGAGGGGTCGCCCATGTCTGCTCCGGTGGTGGCTTCTCCGGCGTACGGTCCCAGCTCTGGCTCCCCATTCCAATCCCCAGCTGATGCACCGGGACCCATGTCGGGAGAAGGTTTCTGAGCTCAGTCATGTGGATCTTCTGGCTGAGCGCGTGAAACATTTTTTGTAGCGACACATTGTTTGGAACACTCGCAGATTCATGAGCAGTTCCAGTAGTGGTAGGTGTAGATGTAGATGAAGTGAAGCATTGGTTGTGGGTTGCCACGTCGAAGTAAAGCATCGATTGGCTCCACAGCGGAGCATGTACATTGTCGTTCATTGGGAAGAAGATTGAATCAACATCCGAGATGAGTTCTCTTTGCATGGACCAACTGTGGTGGTTGTGGAAAGGCAGCATCCTGGCACCATCCTCTCCAACATCTGTGCCAAGCTTCAGTATGGGATTCATATTCTGATAGAGGCAGAAGAAGTCGGGCAATGGATGTTGGGTTGCCGGTCTTGGTGGCACTGCCAGGATTGTAACCTCCACTCTGAATATGTGGTACGCGGCGTGATGGTTGTGCAGAAGTTGAATTGTGTTGTAATCAGATTCTGTGATTATTGGGTGATTTGTACATGTTTACACGTGTTGAGTAAGTTTAATTGGATTCGATCAGTCTGGACGGTTGGAGAGTATAATTTGAGTCTTGGGTTTTAGCATGGGTTGGCAACTTATTTGAGGAAGGGTGGTATCGGAATTGTTGGGAGTGTGTTGCTTCACAGTTTGTTCAAATGAGCTCTTTGCTTTTAATTCAATGAAATCAACACTTTGTTTGTTGTGGCGCTTCACGGTGGGTATTTGAGATTATTGTTTATGATTTCTTCAGATTAATGAATCATGATATGAATCAGTCGCGAGAGTCTCTGCGTACTGGCATTTGTATTTCTTTTTCTGTTTGGAGATGGTACTTGGAATGTGTTTCTGCAATAGGAGTCTTTATGAAGCTGAATGTCAAACTGTCGCTCTGAATCGGCAGCGTTAGAAATTTAACTAGATTGTATTGATTGTAGGTTGCTTCCGTCGGATGTGTTTCAATGTTGCGTTGCAGTTTTCTATTGTGAAGTTGTATTGTTTCATGAAGTCTGTACTTTGATGCTTTTTAGTTTGATTTGAGTGTTACAATGCATGAAAGTTGTCATTTAGCTATGATAGAATCATGGGGATTATAACATTGCAATGTTTAAAGTGTACTAGTGCAATAAAAAGTAAAAAGATGTAAATATATAAAACCATATGTTTGATGATATTTGGCCAATAAAAAGTGCAAAGATATATATTTATATATATCGCTTATATTAAGATCGCTCCAGGATACAAGTGCAAGGAGTCAAGTGGTGGCTCTCCTTCACCGCATGCTCCCCGCTTTGTTTTCATCAAAAAAACTTCACATTATCTGGAGAAAACAGGTCCTTAATAGAACTAATAACTTGCTGTTTCGGGATGTTAATGTATTGTGTCGATAAGTTTTGTATGCCGCCTCCTAGACTCAGATCATTCTTCTGCATTCTTATAATTTTCTTCTTCTCGAGTGAATGGGAGAGCAGGTGGTAGTTGCTACACGTTGCAGGTGAGTAGAGAGTTGTTGCATTCGGCTGGTATCGAGGTGTTGCGTTCGACGGTATCGAGCTACTGCGTTCGGCTGGCTGGTTAGCTGGACGTTGTTGTGTGTGATCATGTGGCAAAGCACTGAGGCAAACTGAATGAATTTTACGAACTAGTGAATTTTATTGCCTAAATTTGATCCTGAATGCTGGTGCCGTTGGGAGTGGGTGCAGAATGCTGGTGCCGCTAGGAGTGGATGCAGAATGTTGGTGCTGCTGGGAGTGGGTGCAGCTCTAGCTCTTGCCCCGTTGTTGGAAGCTAATCCAGTGCACACCTCAGGAGGTAAGCTGCCATAGGCAGTAGCCACAGCCGAGGAGGTAAAACACAAGTCATGCAGCTCCAGCTCTTGCCACAATGTACAGTGCACATCTCACCTGTAGGTAGAAGCCACACCTGGATAAAACACAATTACACCTAAAGAGGTAAAATTTCAATTCGAGCAAGTTTCTAAGTTTTTATTTTTAGTTTATATTTTAAGTTTTTTTATTTCTAATTTTGTTTGTACCTTCCATTGTAGGTTTTGTCACATGATGAGAAGAGGCCATTGTATATGAGCAATATTAAGTTTTGGGCCATTGCTCCAGAGCAAGCAAATAAATTCATTTGTAATATTTTTATGACAATCAAAGTTAACTTCATGAAGTACGAAAAAAATATGAAATTTTTTATATTCAACTTCATATAAAATAATGATATATAATGATGTATTCATTTGTTAATTTTGATTCATTTTGGTTTGTGATGATGCCCATTTGGAAATTGTTTAATCCAAGAATGCCATGTGGGTCGTTTGGAAGCATCAATATTTATGTAACTTTGATATGCAACTTTATACTTGAATTCATTTTATTACGACAAAAACTCATTCCAAAGACTTTATTATGATTGACGTAGAGTTTCATTTTTGGGCCATCTTGATCTAGAGCAATCAAATGAATTCATTTGTAAGATTTTATGACAATCAAAGTTCACTTACTTTAGCCATATCAAATTTATCTTTAATTCACTCTAAAATTATACTTTGTAAATGACAAGCTACTGATAATAGAAAGGTTAATTAAATTGCAAAGCCAATTGGGAGGAAAATTTGAGTAATTATTATTTTTTAATTCTTTGGAGTGTACTCATGAAGACTAAAAAGTGTGAATGACAACTTTTTGCAAGCCTTCAGTAAAGGAACCATAAATAGAAGAATTTTGTACTTTTTTAATTCTACACTGTACACATTTCATATCCTTTGGCTATCATCTTTTTTCTTCTATAAAAAAAGCTAAGATATTATTTTTAAATATGGCTTTATATAGTTATTTTAATAGTTTTTAACTTTATAGTTATATTTATAGTTTTTATTTATAGTTACATTTATTATATTACATTTCATATTATATCTTCATTATAAATACGAGTTCTTGAGCAACAAAGTTTTATTGGAATTTTACAAGTATTCTTAACGACAACAAGAATTATTGTTCAAAAATTAAATTGTAAGAATTTTATTTCTTCTTCTTATATGGGCTTTTTATATTCAACTTCATATGTATAAATATATATAAATATATATATATATATGTATATAAATATTTTAATAAATATAAAGATACAATTTTATAGATGTACAATTTGATAGAGGTACAATTTAGATGATTCTAAGCTTATTCCAATTTTCTATTGAAACCCATGCCATTGTGAATGGTCCAGCTTTAACAATGAATCAAAGAGCAATTGCTCAACAATAGCATAGAGAACATGAGAGAGCACAAAGAGAATCTAAAATAGTTACAAGTGTTCAAGCCATCCATGCCATTATGAACAGTCCAACTTTAACAATAAATCAAAGAACAATTATTTAATGATAGCATAGAGAATGTGAGAGAACACAAAGAGAAACTGAAAATGTTATAAATACTAAAGCTATACATAATCTAAGGAAGATGAATGTTTTGTGTCCTCATTGTAATGCATTGCATTGGTTTAATAAACATTTAGCTCAATCGCCCAGGGAGTTGCCATTATTTGGATAATATTGTTGTCAAGGAAAAGTTTCTCTACCATATCTACCTTCTCCGCCTTTACTTTTGAGACGCTTATTTGAAAACCAAGATGCAAGAGTAAGGGAGTTCCAAGAAAATATCCGTTGGTACAATGCTGCACATGCATTTACATCCTTAGGTACAAATATTGATCGATTTGTGCTTCAAAGAAATGCTCCATATATTTTTAGAATAAATGGGAGTTGCACCATTTAGCAAGAGCATTGTTACCAGAAGAAGGTAGTAATCCAACTCATGCATAGCTCTATATCCACGATGCATCATTTACACAAGATAGAAAAATGGGATGTAATCATGGTTTATTGACTCAAACTATGTGGGAAATTGGAGAAGTTTTGAGGGAAAATAATCCGTTTATTGGATTATATAGAGAAGCACATGAAATACTATCTCAGGTATGGAATGAAGGAGTAGTAGAAGTAGATCTTGCTATTTTTTTATATTTTATGAATAAGAGCAATAGACGCCAATATAATCTTCCCACCACTTTTGAAGAAATTTCTCTTATATTAATTAGAGATGGATCAAAGCATAATGCACTTTGTAATATTATTATTTGCCTATGTAGTAATGGGTTGTTAGAAAAGATTCATGAGGCTCATCCAACTTATTTTCTCCTTTATTATATTCTATTTTTTTTGTATAGAATCCTTAGATGGTATCTAGACTTAAGGACACAAAATGTAGTGATGGATATTGTGTCAAGGACGAGAATTTGATGAAAAAATAATTCAGACAAGTGAAGCTTCACTCAAAGAAAGGTAACAAAATATAAATAAACAAGTATGTATATTGAAAGAGAAACTGGAATGACTATTGCCAAAAGACAACAAAACTAGAGACCCTTGAAACTAGACTGGAAGCAAGAAAGGAGTTGATAAGAGTGAAGAAGGCTTCACTCTTGTCTCTATATATACTATTCAACTAGGGACTACGTGGCGACGTTCTATAAGACCTCCAATATGTGTTGACTTTGTAGGACACATGCCTTGACTTACAAGGTAAGTTTTTCTACGTGTGGGCCACATAGTTAGCTTGATCTTCAAGCTAACAACATGTGTGGCATATGGCCAACTTTTTGACCACGATTCTAATCCAAAAATTCAATTAAAGATACCTACGAAGTCAAAGCAGCATCTATGAAGCTTCTAAGAAGCTTCTATATTAAATACTATAGAATTAACTTACTTTTATCTATTTTGACTTACTTCCACCTATTTGTATATGTAATTACTAGCTTATATAAGTATGTCCGTGACATTACCCCCCCTTCTAGGAACGAGTTCCACGAAGAGCAGTCATCATATGTTGAGGAAATCTATGATGCAACGAATTGTATTTGCCACATACTCTGATCTTTGTTCTCTTCAAAGATGATTGATAGGGCCTCTCAATCATTGATAGTGTCCCATACTAAGGCGGGAAGATCACCCAGTTATTTGATCATTGTTGAGGCCTTCATAACTTCTTTCAAATAGAACATTTGGAACACCATCAGGAGTTGTTCCTACCTCTAGCACAATCACCAAACATCGGGAGTCCCTTCCCAAATCGTGATACCAAACGCGTAGTATCTTGCCATCTATTCGAGGAAGAACATGTCGTTCTAGAAGATCTTCATCTCGATTGCGTCGTCTTAAAGGTTGTGACAATCGTAATGTCTTATCCGACAGGTCAGTAAATGAAGGCTCTTGAGTCAAATCCGCTCGTTGTTGATTCTCCATCTCCTGAGCATCACTACTACAAAGAAGCTACGAACAAGGATTGAAAGTAGAATGTTATCTTGCCTAGATGTTGTTTCTTTTATAAAGAAGGAGAAATAAAAGGTGCTAGATAAGAGGATTGGAGAGGCAATAGCCTTACACAAATGGATTATTTTTCTTATCGACTTTTTTTAAGGCCTACAGAGTATTCCACAATTTTACATGGAGGAAAGCTATTATAAGAATTTATGGTTGATGGATGGACAACAAATGAGCAATGGCGTTTGAGATATCTACGTTACAATAAAGGAAATCTATGTTGTCATGTTGTGGTTTGGCTGCTATATGAAAATAATATAATTATATACTTAATATATAATTTATTAAGTAACATGGTGAGAGCCATGTTAGTAGATTTTAGTTGGTTGTAGAATATAATTTGATTATTACCTTGAAAAGAGGTTGTTTAAAAAGATTACTATAGAATTTGTATAACTTTAATTTCTTTTGATAGTGGCTTTTAAGATTGATTTTGATTGATAGTAACTTTTAAATATTTAGAGTCACCTTTATTAGACATTGGTGACCTTTGAAAACTTATTTTGGTTCTTTTATTTGGTGTTTAGAGCATAAATTATATAAATCTTATAAGAAAAAGGATTGAAGAAGGATTTTGGTAGCAAAGGGAGTAATAAGGGCACCAATATGGATGAATAGAGATGGATGATATTAATCTCTATTCCTATTGGCTAAAAATCATATCCAATGGGCTTGAAGGAGGTTGCCTAAGGCCATATTAGAGATTAGGGTTAGTTTTTTGGAGCCATTTGAACTTTGAAGGCTAAGATCAATAAGTTTAGGTTTTTGGCTATGGGTTTGGTACAAATCTTATATGATTTGGAGTTTATATGAAGGAGATATAGGCGCTCAAAGTTAAGGTACTGATTTGGAAGCTACTATCACTCTTATGAATATAACACACGTCTACAAAAGACAATTGAGGATCAGTGACCACGACTAGAGAGAGCACTTTTTGTAGCTATATTTTTTGCATACTGCTTGCTAGATTCCAAGTTGGGATAAAAGAGATATTAGATTTTGAAGTTAGTACATGCAATCTAAGGGTAGTAGATAACTCGATTTACTAGTAGTTGTATCTTGAACTATATCTTAAGAAATTTGACAAGGTTTTGGCTCAAAATTTCAAAGAATGTGTATATTCATGTTAGTAAACTTTATACATAAGTTTGATGGCATTTAAGTATTGGATTCTTGAGATATTAAGAAAATAGTGCTCAGGTGCTTGTAAATTAGGGTTTAAAGCATCTGCTAGGATTTCTTAGATGCTAGAAGATTGGAAGTGAATTTGTAGTTGGTTTTTTTTTTTTTTGTGGTAAAATTTAAGGATAAATTCTACCTATCTTATAAATTTGAGACAAACTAAATAGTTAGATCAAGAGTTATGAATTTCTAAAGTTCTAAAAGAGAAAATCCTTTGTAGGAAAAATATGTTTTGGAGGGATTTTGCTATATTTTGAATTTTATGCAAAATAAAGGAGTTTTGGAAGCTAAGACAAGATACATATAAAAGTTTAAGCTAAACTTTCTATAGCTAGATATCTAGTGTATTCCCAGATAGCAAATCATGTGATACGACAATGAGCTGATTTATACCAAAGATTAGTGGATGTTGTTGTAATTCATCAAAATAGGCATAAAGAAAGACAATATGAATTAAATAATTTAAGACGTAGGATCTTACTTCTATCATCACATATTGGAAGTGCAAGACATATGATAGAAATACTTCAAGATTCTATGGCAATTACAAGGTTTTATCAACATCCTAATGTTTTTATGATAGTGACAACAAATCCAAGATAGTCCAAAATTGAGAATGAATTGCTTCAAGGACAACAAACAAGTAACCAGCTAGATTTGGTTGCTTATATATTTGAACTCAAGAAATGTGCAAATATGGAAGATATAAAGAAAAGAATTGTCTTTGGTCATGTTATTGCACATATTTATGCCATTGAATTTTAAAAGAGAGGTCTACTTCATATGCAATCAATATCTCGAATGACTTTAGATTCTCGACAATATAAATATAAACCTCCGTAAAAATATCAAATCTTTTCTTGCTCTATAAAAAATTTAAAATATATTGTATTGATTTGCATGGGCTTTGGTCTTGATGAATAAGTTGTTATAAACTAAAAAGTTATTGCCATGACTTGATTTATACTTCTTCAAGCAAATCTTTATTCTAAGCATTTATCAAAAAATCAATTATTCCATGCAATGGCTTGAGCAATAAACTACTCCAATAAATATTCTTGTGATATTATCAACATAAAAACTTTAATATTATATTTTAATCCATATCAAAATTGATTGATAAGGACTTTATCATTTTATTCCACATTCCAAATAAGGTTTTGGAATTCAATAAGCATATATCATGGTTAAACATGATTTTTGTTATAAAAATATAACTTTGGTCTTAGCTACCTTTTTTTCATCACTTTTTTCAAAAATAGATGTAAATAATTCCAAGAATAAATTTAGATCATAAAAAAAAAAAAAAAAAAAAAAAAAAAATCATCAAAGGTGCAAATCAAGAAAGAGCACTTTCATAGAAAAGTGCACCTATGAATTTAACTTAAGTAAATTTATTAGGATATTGAGAATAATACAAATTTAGATAAAACTTTAGTTGTTGTAGAAATCCTCAAAACTTTGATCTTATTCTGTCAAACTTCTTTGAAATATTTTTTCTATCTTTTATCATATTTATAATAGCAAGACTTTTTGGATTTATTTATAAACTTGATTTACTTACTTCTCTTAATTCTATAACTTTTTGATATAAACTTTCAACTTTATTGTTAATCTCTTCCATAAGCATTAGAATATCACTTCTATGATTGATATTAGAGATATATAAAATTTCCACCTTGAATATTGACAAGCTCCTGAAGATTTATAATAGTTACAACTTTATTCTTACTTCTATCAAAATTAGCATCTATAATTTTTTCTTCCATAGATAATTCAAAAAAATCTATAAGTCAAATTAAAAAATAATAATTTGTAATCTCTAATATCAAATAAAAATTTCTACAAAAAAGAATAGTTCACTTTCTTTAAGAAAAACAAATCAGCGTTAGAAAACTAAAATATTAGATTAAAAGTGAGTAGTCTATAATCTTCAAAATACAATAATAAAAATAGAATAATTTATTTATTTTTAAAACAAAATAAAAACAATGAATTGGCACTCTTAGTAAACTATCAAAGACATGAATTTTACAAAATCTAAAAGATCAATACACTCTTATGTCATTCATAATGACTAAAAAATCTCTTAAAGATAACATAATATTAAACTAGAATGGCTATTGTAAAAGACAAGAAGATTAGAAAGTCTTAAAATAAGAGTAAAGACTAAAAAGCCATTAACAAGAGTGAAAAAGGCTTCACTCTTCTCTCCATATATACTATCTAAGTAGGAGCTACATGATAATAATCTATAGAACCTACAACACATGTCTAACTTATAAAATAAGTTTCATATATGTGTGCCACATACTTAACTTATTCTACAAACTACTAACATATTTAATATGTGACTAATTTATTGGCCAAGTTTTTAACCTACCAATCAACTACACACATATGAAAAGTCAAATATATATCTTTGTAGCTTCTAAGAAGCTTTGCCACAAGATAATATCAAATCAACCTACATTTATCTTCTATCTAACACATCTTATTTAGGTAAATATATATATATATATATATATATATATATGTATCTATATATATATATATATATATATATATTTGTAATATTAAACTCCCAATTACTAAGCAATGTTGGAATGTATCTATTCTAAAAGATTTCATATCTATCTATAGTTTTATTCACAAATTCATAAGTATTAATAATAGATTATACATTTTCCTATTAAACTTCCTTAATAGTTTTTTGTCTATTTTTGTTAATGCACTAGATTCTTTTGTTTGTAAATTTGAACTTTCTACCAAGCTATATTTTCACCTAGTCTAGGTTTGACATGTCATAAGTGGCCATCAAATTGGCTCTGATATTGTCAAGTTGGTTCTGATATTGTCTATGCTTTTGACATGGTCCACTTCTTAATAACAGGTTGTCCACATAAAATATATTAGAATTATATGTTTTGCATTTTCAATAGAGTAATACAAATTATGATCTCTAGTACTTCATTGCAACTCTTTCTCCTATAGAAAGGCGTCGATGTTGGAAAACCACACACCAAGGGCTTAATTCAATCCTTATACCACACGATTGAGTTGGCACACTTTGCTTGCTGTTTTGTACATTGCCCATCAGTTGTGCACCTCCTTGTGTACTTCCATTCCTCGGTCCAATTAAAAATGCAGTGTTGACTACCTCAATTCATTCTTGATAGATGATAAAGAATGCTACTCCTGCGGAGGCGGTTCGAAACGATGCTCATGCAGTCTGAAACAACGAGGCCATCCAGTGGTCCAAGATCGAACTGTGCGCAATCGTGCAGGTTGGTTCCAAGTTCAGCTGACGACGAAGAGAAATCGGCACCGTGAGCCCAATGGTTTCTCGTTGAAACACCATGGCAGCTTTCCCATTTGGGCCGCCAGCAGAGGCAGTGAGCAAGCGTACCGACGAATGTTGGATCTGAGGATGACAACACGTTGCGGCATGGACCCTTCTGACTTCGAGCTTCGCCGAACACGGCCCTCCCCGTCTTCCGCGAAGGAGGACCAAGCCCCTTGCCCGGACTCCAGCGGCTTCAATCCATTTAGCCTTTGCTGCTTGCTGTCAAAGGCGTATGAGTGCGGCGACCGCACTCGAACGCTGTTGCCTGCAACACTTCCTCACGGACCCGTGGGTCCAGCCGGAGGGGTTTACCGAGTCCTTGATATTCATGCGCTACAGTGCCAAAGTTCCGACCTTACCGCGTGCGTTGAAAATGGCATGACCATGCCGTCACCAGGTTCGAGGACGACGCACGCGCAACAAAGTCTCCCATGTCCACGTCCGGTACGATGGCCCTGCTCCTATAAATACAAGAGCCCTCCTCCGTCTTCCACAACCTCCAGCTCCCAAGTCACTTCATCGGCAAGTACACGCATCAGGAACCAGGAGAGCAGTGCAGTATTTCGGACACTTCGGACTCATCGGGGATCGCAGGATTTCTAGATCGAATTTCGGAGGCCAGGATTCTTGTGGAGGTGTGCCGCTCAAGGAGATCGGAGCGTGCAGCGAGGACGTGAAAACCGTCGCCGATCACACGAGTCCACAGGGGTGTGAGTCCAGCAGTGGTCGTGAAACCGTAGACCCTCCTCCAAAATGGCCAAGCAATTCCAGCACCTGGTAGCGGCGTTGGCGGCAGTGGTGGTGCTTTGTGCGGTCATGGGCGCGCAAGTGGACGCTCAAAGCATTCCTGCGCCGGCTCCCTACATGCGAGGCTACGCCCCATCTCAAGCTCCCGCTGCGGTGTACGATGGCGTTCCCGAGTACGCTCCAAGCTTGGCACCCAGCAACGCCCCCGCGTCCGCTCCAGAGGGGTCGCCCATGTCTGCTCCGGTGGTGGCTTCTCCGGCGTACGGTCCCAGCTCTGGCTCCCCATTCCAATCCCCAGCTGATGCACCGGGACCCATGTCGGGAGAAGGTTTCTGAGCTCAGTCATGTGGATCTTCTGGCTGAGCGCGTGAAACATTTTTTGTAGCGACACATTGTTTGGAACACTCGCAGATTCATGAGCAGTTCCAGTAGTGGTAGGTGTAGATGTAGATGAAGTGAAGCATTGGTTGTGGGTTGCCACGTCGAAGTAAAGCATCGATTGGCTCCACAGCGGAGCATGTACATTGTCGTTCACTGGGAAGAAGATTGAATCAACATCCGAGATGAGTTCTCTTTGCATGGACCAACTGTGGTGGTTGTGGAAAGGCAGCATCCTGGCACCATCCTCTCCAACATCTGTGCCAAGCTTCAGTATGGGATTCATATTCTGATAGAGGCAGAAGAAGTCGGGCAATGGATGTTGGGTTGCCGGTCTTGGTGGCACTGCCAGGATTGTAACCTCCACTCTGAATATGTGGTACGCGGCGTGATGGTTGTGCAGAAGTTGAATTGTGTTGTAATCAGATTCTGTGATTATTGGGTGATTTGTACATGTTTACACGTGTTGAGTAAGTTTAATTGGATTCGATCAGTCTGGACGGTTGGAGAGTATAATTTGAGTCTTGGGTTTTAGCATGGGTTGGCAACTTATTTGAGGAAGGGTGGTATCGGAATTGTTGGGAGTGTGTTGCTTCACAGTTTGTTCAAATGAGCTCTTTGCTTTTAATTCAATGAAATCAAAGACTTTACTATGATTGACGTAGAGTTTCATTTTTGGGCCATCTTGATCTAGAGCAATCAAATGAATTCATTTGTAAGATTTTATGACAATCAAAGTTCACTTACTTTAGCCATGTCAAATTTATCTTTAATTCACTCTAAAATTATACTTTGTAAATGACAAGCTACTGATAATAGAAAGGTTAATTAAATTGCAAAGCCAATTGGGAGGAAAATTTGAGTAATTATTATTTTTTAATTCTTTGGAGTGTACTCATGAAGACTAAAAAGTGTGAATGACAACTTTTTGCAAGCCTTCAGTAAAGGAACCATAAATAGAAGAATTTTGTACTTTTTTAATTCTACACTGTACACATTTCATATCCTTTGGCTATCATCTTTTTTCTTCTATAAAAACAGCTAAGATATTATTTTTAAATATGGCTTTATATAGTTATTTTAATAGTTTTTAACTTTATAGTTATATTTATAGTTTTTATTTATAGTTACATTTATTATATTACATTTCATATTATATCTTCATTATAAATACGAGTTCTTGAGCAACAAAGTTTTATTGGAATTTTACAAGTATTGTTAACGACAACAAAGAATTGTTGTTCAAAAATTAAATTGTAAGAATTTTATTTCTTCCTCTTATATAGGCTTTTTATATTCAACTTCATATGTTTAAATATATATAAATATATATAAATATAAAGATACAATTTTATAGATGTACAATTTGATAGAGGTACAATTTAGATGATTCTAAGCTTATTCCAATTTTCTATTGAAACCCATGCCATTGTGAATGGTCCAGCTTTAACAATGAATCAAAGAGCAATTGCTCAACAATAGCATAGAGAACATGAGAGAGCACAAAGAGAATCTAAAATAGTTACAAGTGTTCAAGCCATCCATGCCATTATAAACAGTCCAACTTTAACAATAAATCAAAGAACAATTATTTAATGATAGCATAGAGAATGTGAGAGAACACAAAGAGAAGCTGAAAATGTTATAAGTACTGAAGCTATACATAATCTAAGGAAGATGAATGTTTTGTGTCCTCATTGTAATGCATTGCATTGGTTTAATAAACATTTAGCTCAATCGCCCAGGGAGTTGCCATTATTTGGATAATATTGTTGTCAAGGAAAAGTTTCTCTACCATATCTACCTTCTCCGCCTTTACTTTTGAGACGCTTATTTGAAAACCAAGATGCAAGAGTAAGGGAGTTCCAAGAAAATATCCGTTGGTACAATGCTGCACATGCATTTACATCCTTAGGTACAAATATTGATCGATTTGTGCTTCAAAGAAATGCTCCATATATTTTTAGAATAAATGGGAGTTGCACCATTTAGCAAGAGCATTGTTACCAGAAGAAGGTAGTAATCCAACTCATGCATAGCTCTATATCCACGATGCATCATTTACACAAGATAGAAAAATGGGATGTAATCATGGTTTATTGACTCAAACTATGTGGGAAATTGGAGAAGTTTTGAGGGAAAATAATCCGTTTATTGGATTATATAGAGAAGCACATGAAATACTATCTCAGGTATGGAATGAAGGAGTAGTAGAAGTAGATCTTGCTATTTTTTTATATTTTATGAATAAGAGCAATAGACGCCAATATAATCTTCCCACCACTTTTGAAGAAATTTCTCTTATATTAATTAGAGATGGATCAAAGCATAATGCACTTTGTAATATTATTATTTGCCTATGTAGTAATGGGTTGTTAGAAAAGATTCATGAGGCTCATCCAACTTATTTTCTCCTTTATTATATTCTATTTTTTTTGTATAGAATCCTTAGATGGTATCTAGACTTAAGGACACAAAATGTAGTGATGGATATTGTGTCAAGGACGAGAATTTGATGAAAAAATAATTCAGACAAGTGAAGCTTCACTCAAAGAAAGGTAACAAAATATAAATAAACAAGTATGTATATTGAAAGAGAAACTGGAATGACTATTGCCAAAAGACAACAAAACTAGAGACCCTTGAAACTAGACTGGAAGCAAGAAAGGAGTTGATAAGAGTGAAGAAGGCTTCACTCTTGTCTCTATATATACTATTCAACTAGGGACTACGTGGCGACGTTCTATAAGACCTCCAATATGTGTTGACTTTGTAGGACACATGCCTTGACTTACAAGGTAAGTTTTTCTACGTGTGGGCCACATAGTTAGCTTGATCTTCAAGCTAACAACATGTGTGGCATATGGCCAACTTTTTGACCACGATTCTAATCCAAAAATTCAATTAAAGATACCTACGAAGTCAAAGCAGCATCTATGAAGCTTCTAAGAAGCTTCTATATTAAATACTATAGAATTAACTTACTTTTATCTATTTTGACTTACTTCCACCTATTTGTATATGTAATTACTAGCTTATATAAGTATGTCCATGACATTACCCCCCCTTCTAGGAACGAGTTCCACGAAGAGCAGTCATCATATGTTGAGGAAATCTATGATGCAACGAATTGTATTTGCCACATACTCTGATCTTTGTTCTCTTCAAAGATGATTGATAGGGCCTCTCAACCATTGATAGTGTCCCATACTAAGGCGGGAAGATCACCCAGTTATTTGATCATTGTTGAGGCTTTCATAACTTCTTTCAAATAGAACATTTGGAACACCATCAGGAGTTGTTCCTACCTCTAGCACAATCACCAAACATCGGGAGTCCCTTCCCAAATCGTGATACCAAACGCGTAGTATCTTGCCATCTATTCGAGGAAGAACATGTCGTTCTAGAAGATCTTCATCTCGATTGCGTCGTCTTAAAGGTTGTGACAATCGTAATGTCTTATCCGACAGGTCAGTAAATGAAGGCTCTTGAGTCAAATCCGCTCGTTGTTGATTCTCCATCTCCTGAGCATCACTACTACAAAGAAGCTACGAACAAGGATTGAAAGTAGAATGTTATCTTGCCTAGATGTTGTTTCTTTTATAAAGAAGGAGAAATAAAAGGTGCTAGATAAGAGGATTGGAGAGGCAATAGCCTTACACAAATGGATTATTTTTCTTATCAATTTTTTTTAAGGCCTACAGAGTATTCCACAATTTTGCATGGAGAAAAGCTATTACAAGAATTTATGGTTGATTGATGGACAACAAATGAGCAATGACGTTTGAGATATCTACGTTATAAAGAAGGAAATCTATGTTGTCATGTTGTGGTTTGGCTGCTATATGAAAATAATATAATTATATACTTAATATATAATTTATTAAATAACATGGTAAGAGCCATGTTAGTAGATTTTAGTTGGTTGTAGAATATAATTTGATTATTATCTTGAAAAGAGGTTGTTTAAAAAGATTACTATAGAATTTGTATAACTTTAATTTCTTTTGATAGTGGCTTTTAAGATTGATTTTGATTGATAGTAACTTTTAAATATTTAGAGTCACCTTTATTAGACATTGGTGACCTTTGAAAACTTATTTTGGTTCTTTTATTTGGTGTTTAGAGCATAAATTATATAAATCTTATAAGAAAAAGGATTGAAGAAGGATTTTGGTAGCAAAGGGAGTAATAAGGGCACCAATATGGATGAATAGAGATGGATGATATTAATCTCTATTCCTATTGGCTAAAAATCATATCCAATGGGCTTGAAGGAGGTTGCCTAAGGCCATATTAGAGATTAGGGTTAGTTTTTTGGAGCCATTTGAACTTTGAAGGCTAAGATCAATAAGTTTAGGTTTTTGGCTATGGGTTTGGTACAAATCTTATATGATTTGGAGTTTATATGAAGGAGATATAGGCGCTCAAAGTTAAGGTACTGATTTGGAAGCTACTATCACTCTTTTGAACATAACACACGTCTACAAAAGACAATTGAGGATTAGCGACCATGACTAGAGAGAGCACTTTTTGTAGCTATATTTTTTGCATACTGCTTGCTAGATTCCAAGTTGGGATAAAAGAGATATTAGATTTTGAAGTTAGTACATGCAATCTAAGGGTAGTAGATAACTCGATTTACTAGTAGTTGTATCTTGAACTATATCTTAAGAAATTTGACAAGGTTTTGGCTCAAAATTTCAAAGAATGTGTATATTCATGTTAGTAAACTTTATACATAAGTTTGATGGCATTTAAGTATTGGATTCTTGAGATATTAAGAAAATAGTGCTCAGGTGCTTGTAAATTAGGGTTTAAAGCATCTGCTAGGATTTCTTAGATGCTAGAAGATTGGAATTGAATTTGTAGTTGGTATTTTTTTTTTTTTTTGTGGTAAAATTTAAGGATAAATTCTACCCATCTTATAAATTTGAGACAAACTAAATAGTTAGATCAAGAGTTATGAATTTCTAAAGTTCTAAAAGAGAAAATCCTTTGTAGGAAAAATATGTTTTGGAGGGATTTTGCTATATTTTGAATTTTATGCAAAATAAAGGAGTTTTGGAAGCTAAGACAAGATACATATAAAAGTTTAAGCTAAACTTTCTATAGTTAGATATCTAGTGTATTCCCAGATAGCAAATTATGTAATACTACAATGAGCTGATTTATACCAAAGATTAGTGGATGTTATTGTAATTCATCAAAATAGGCATAAAGAAAGACAATATGAATTAAATAATTTAAGACGTAGGATCTTACTTCTATCATCACATATTGGAAGTGCAAGACATATGATAGAAATACTTCAAGATTCTATGGCAATTACAAGGTTTTATCAACATCCTAATGTTTTTATGATAGTGACAGTAAATCCAAGATAGTCCAAAATTGAGAATGAATTGTTTCAAGGACAACAAACAAGTGACCAGCTAGATTTGGTTGCTTGTATATTTGAACTCAAGAAATATGCAATTATAAAAGATATAAAGAAAAGAGTTGTCTTTGGTCATGTTATTATATATGTTTATGCCATTGAATTTCAAAAGAGAGGTCTACTTTATGTGCACATTTTGATTTTTTTGGATAGAGAAATCAAGATTAAATGTGCTGGAGATGTGGATCGTATGATTTGTGTAAAATTTTCAAATAAAAATAATAACTGAGAGCTATTTGAAGTTGTTCTACAATACATGGTATATGATCCATATGGAATGCAAAATCTTCAAGCGCCTTGCATGGAAGACGGTTGTTGTACAAAGAATTATTCAAATATATTTGTGGAAGAAACAATAATAGATGCCGATGGATATTTTCAATATCGATGAAGAAATGATAGAAGAACATTTGAAGTTCAAGGAATGGTTTTTGATAGCAAGGATGTTGTTCCATTTTGTTCAAAACTATCTCGAAAGTATAATTTTCATATTAATTTTGAGGTTTGTGTATCTATTTTTACTATCAAATATAACAAAAAATACATCTATAAGGACCATGATTGCATTACAATGTAATTTGAAAACCAGCAAGATAAGATCAAATAATATTTGGATGCAAGATATAGTAGAGTTTTAGAGGCTTCTTGGAGTCTATTTAATATGTAAATTCATAAAGAAATGCCAAATATTATTTGTTTGGCCGTTCATCTACTAGAAATGCATCAAGTAGTATATGATCCAAATGATGAGGCATCTACAATTTTAGAACGTGCTAAAAGATAAAAGACAACATTAACTTCATTTTTTGAGACATGTACAGCAATTGTAGTAGCAAGAAAATATACATACCAACAATTTTCACAACATTTATTTTGGCATAAGACAAGAAAGATGTAGACGTTAAAAAAATATGGATTTGCTATTGGAAGATTATATTTTATAAATCTTGGAATGGAAAAAAGATATTATTTGAGGCTTTTGTTAATTCACGTTAAAGATCTATAATCATTTGAGCACTTAAAGTCTATTCATGGGATTTTCCATCCAACATTTAAAAGTACATGTGCAGCTTTAAGATTACTCAAAGATGGTGGAGAGTGGCAACAATGTTTAGAAGAAGCATCAAGAATACAAATTGGATCTCAATTAAGGTCATTGTTTGCTATTTTGCTATTACACAAAAATTTGCTAAATCCATTAAACCTATAGGAAAGATTTAGGAAAAACATCTTGAATGATTTCAATGCCCGTTTACAAAGAGAACATAGAATTAGCATTCTAATTGAGGAACAAATTAACGATTATGGATTTTTCTTGCTAGATAAGATTTTGCAAGACTCCAACAAAACTCTTATATAATTTCTTCCAATGCCATTACCGAGAAACAATTGGAATACAACTGTTAATAGAAATTGATTTATTATTGAAGAAAGAACATCGGACATTCAAGAATTATAAGCAAATTAGAGCAATATGTTCTACAATTGAATCGTGAACAAAGAAAGGCATATGATGATTTTGAGCCTCTATAATAAAAGAACATAGATGCATGTTTTTTCTAATCAGATGTGTAGGAATTGATAAGATATTTGTCTACAATACTTTAGCAACTAAAGATTGATTGATGCAAAAGATTGTCATATGTGTTGCATCATCAAGAATTGCCAAATTGCTACTTGAAGGAGGAAGAACTACCCATTCTACATTCAAGATTCTACTAGATTATAACAAAGACTCTTTTTATTCAATTACTAAGAATTTTGACCATGCTAAGTTTCTTCACCAAACTTCCTTTATTATTTAAGATGAACTTCTAATACAACATTGTTATTATCCTAAGAGAGTTGATCATTCTTTTAGAGACATTCGAGATATTGATCGTCCAGTTGGAAGAGCTATAATAGTTTTTGGTAGAGATTTTTGTCAAATATTGCCAGTGATTATGAAAAGAACTCGAGAAAAAATTATAATAGCATCTTTTTAATGTTCAATACTTTGGCCTCAAATAAAAATCCATACATTAAAAGAGAATATGAGGTTGAATTTAGAAGCACTTCAAGTAGATATTGAATTTGCTAATTGGCTTCTTCATGTATAGAATGCACACACAGGTTGTTATATTATAAATACTTATAATATATAAAAATTAATTAAAAAATATTATATGTTAATAAATCTAGATATATATTAAAGTGGTTAGTAGATTAAATTAAAAAGATTTTATATAAGATTCTTTACTTTTTTTTTTTACTTATTTTGATTTTGGTATTAAAAAAAATATAAGACCTAAATATTTAGTATGAAGCCTTGAAAGAAGGTGGAAGCCTAAGGATAAAAATTTAAACTAATAGGAGGCTAATTGAGAGCGATGAAAGCAAGGCATGGTGAGATGAAGGCAAAGAATAGAGAACTTCATCTCTATTGGTCGAATGCCATGTCCATGGACTTTGAGGAGGCTGCTCGCGATCTTAATAAGGATTTCAGCTACTTCAAGGAAGACATTTAGGAATTAGAAGCTAAGGTTGTAAAGTTTAGGGTTTGAGCTATACTTTGTATGCAAAAATTAGAGGATTTGGAGTTATGGTGAAGAAGATATAGTCATTTGAAGTTAAAGTGTTAATTTAAGACATATTTATTCTTTTGAGAATACGAGGAGTTTTACAACATGGGGCTTTTGAAGATCAGAAACTATGGCTAAAATAGTGATTTTAAGGTTTACATCTTTCATAAAAAAATTGTTGCTTTTGGAGTTCATGTAAAGGAGTTATAGGGAGTTGAAGGTAGTGCTTCCAAATCAAAGGCAATAAGTGAGCGGTTTTGTTTATAGTAATAGTTGGAGCCATAACTTGAGTTTTTGGACAAATTTTTGGCTCAATTTTTTTGGAGAATGTAATATTTTGTGTTAAAAAGCTATACATACAAACTTCATGGCATTTGAATATATATTTTGTGAGATATGAAGAAAATTGCACATGAGTGTATAAAAATTAGGGTTTGAAGCTATTGTTAGGATTTTGGTGATATTTTAAGTTCTGCAATGAATTTGTTATTGAAATTTATTGTAAAAGTTAATAAGAATACATTAATATCTCATGTTAAATTTGAATTTGTTTGATAGTCGGATTAGGAGATATGATGTGTTGAAGTTTGGAAAAATTTCTACATAAGGATATACAAGGTTTTAGAGGATTTCATCATATTTTGGGTATTATTGGTTACTTGAGGCTTATGTATTTGGTGTAATTGCTGAAAAAAGAAAACTTTATATATAAACTCAGTCTTTCTTATCACAAGATTTGTTTGAGTAATTAGTAACAACCAAGAACCCAATGCTTTCTTGAGGCAAATTCTCTCTACCCCGACAGTGTTATATATATAGATGGTAGTGCATTTAAATTCTTTATGATTGCATTATTATTAACTAATATTTCTATTTGTTACTTGCTAGATTGGAAATGGTACAAAATTATTGCTTGATCATGTAGTTAAGTTTTTTAATCACATGATTGTTGATCAACAATTAATATCCTTGGTGGATGTTGTTTATCCAAGGCTGGCAAAAGCTAGTCTGGTAAATGATACATTATTTAGAAATATAATCATTATATTTGAACGGAATGATGATATAGAGGATATTAATGAGAAGTTTATGGCTATATTTCCTAAAAAATAATAAGAATATCTAAGCGCTAATGAAGTTGTTGAAGATGGTATCGATAATAATAATATTTATTCAGTCAAATTCATCAAGTTGCTTAATCCATCTGGAATGCCTCAATCAAGGCTTTGTCTTAAGATTGAGACTCTGGTGATGCTACTAAGAAATATTGCTCCTTGCCAAGGACTTTGCAATGGAACTCGATTGATAATTACACAAATAATGGATTGAGTTCTTGAAGTAAGAATTCTTAGAAGAAAATTTGCTGGAAACTTGGTATTTATTCCATGGATTACACTAACTTCTACAACAAAAGAACTTCCAATTATTCTAAAGAGAAAGCAATTTTCCATCTGTTGTAAATTTTTTTCCATGGTGAACTTTATATAGCACTATTTCAATGCACTTCCTCCCATTCTATCAAGATTCTTCTTTCTAGAAATGATAATTTAAATTCCACAGTGAATATTTTTTTTTAGAAGTTTTAATTACATAAATATTAGTGATTTATTTTTTATATTTTATATTTTAATTTATTAATTTATTGACTTTAATACAGCTTTGATTGTCCTAACATACTTTTATGATTTAATATTTTATAATTTAATATTTTTTTTATATTTTCACAAGTAGTTCTTTAAAAAAAATTAATTACTTTTTTTATATATTATCTATGACAATGGCACGGGTTTACTTATCCTACTTCATACCTTAAAGTTCTATTGTGTATTTTATTGGGTTTATGATATAGTGCTTTGTTTTTGGGTTTTTGTTTAGTTTTTTTACTTTGTCTATTTGTTTGTTTGTTTGTTATTTTTATTTTATTTTATTTTTTTATGTTTGGATTTGTTGTTAGATTGGTATAATGTGGATTGGACTAAAGTTGTGTGCATAAAATTGGATTTTTGAATTTTATTATTTTCAAAAACTATTTATTATTTATCATATTTTATAATTTTAAGATTTTAATATTTATAATTTTTAGTATTTAAAATATTTATTTTTAAGAGAATATTTTATTTTATTATAATTTTATTATTCTAAAATAATATCTTATTTTATTATTATTTATTATTATTATTATTTTATTAAATTTTATTAATTATTTTTTATAATTTTTAGTTTTATTATTTTTATTTTTATTTTTATTTTTTTATATATTTTTTATTTTCAAGATTTTTTTAAAAATAATTCATTTTTTTTATAGTTTTTATAGTTACATTTATAGTTATTATTTGTGATAATAACATGGATTTATTTATCCTACTTCATATATAAAAGCTCCATCCTGTAATTTTTTTCTTTCTATTTATATTGTATTGTATTCTTTGGCTCACAAAAATAGCTTCATTTGAGTCACAGGTGACATGGATTCATCTAGTATATATATAAGCATATGTTTGATGATATTGGCCCATAATTGAATGCTATTGAAATAGATGTATTGTTTAGCAATGCAAATGTATGTAAGTGAATAGTTAAGATTTTTGAAGGAACTCATATTTCTTTCAAAATAAATGATAATTTTCTAAGTATTTATTAAGATTGAATTATTTGTATGAACATCATTATCATTATTATTTTAAATCAATTGATATGATTTTAGATTATGAAAGTTTATTGGAGATATTTTGTTCACATTGATTATATTTTTAACAATGAAACAAATTTTGGCTCTATGTTATGCCACACTATTAATCTGTTCATTATGTTCTTTATATTTTTTATCATATAAAGTGTAATAGAATATTTTTTTTCATCTCAAATATAATTATTTTGTTACAAACTTTTTTTTTTTAGTTTCTTTGCGAATTTTAATTAATAAGGTGTATTTTTGATGATTAAAGATAATATTTAAAAAAAAATGTAATGTCTTATAGCAAATTTAAAGACTTTCTTATATAATGCTCTAAATGTAAGATAGAGGATGAAAAGTGTTTATATTTGTTAATAGGTTCGTATTTTAATTAAGATAATGTATATAGTATTTGAAATCTTTGGCTAAATTATAATATATTTTGCTTGGTAAAGAATCAATCCAATAAAATGAAAAGCACTTGTATTTTATTAATTTATCATTCTTTTTAATTAATAAAAAAATAATAGAAATACCATAATTATTCTATAGACTTTTTAAAAATATTTTTTAAGAAAATATATATTATAAAAACATAATAATTTTAAGATTCTTTTACAAAACCAATCAAGTATAAGATTCAAAATATAACAAAATATATTCCATATTAAATATGGGTATTATTGATGTTAGCATAGTTTTTGCTATTGTGACCACACTCCTCCATCTACCAAATGCCTTCATAATTTTGACCATCGCCACCACAATCCACCTTTCATTCAACATATTTTTTTTAGTTTTTATCATACAACCACATTTAAATACTTCTTTAGTGGGAAAAGTCTGAAACAACTTTAAAATAATTTTATCAAGAACATCTTAATGTATTTTTATTCCAATTATACATACATACATACATCTCCATTAATGTGAAAATAATATCCACTTCCACTCTATGGGCATTTTTTTTTATTATCATATATTATTACTTCTATAGATGGTCGTTTTAACTATTCTCCATCAACAAATGTATAAAGTCATCTCATAATGTTGTGAAAAGAACAAATGCACGTCAGGTCAAGACAACAAAGAAAGTAACTCATCGCATAACGAGAGGGAGGATGACTCTCCACCCAAAAGACAATTCATCGACAAACCCTTAAAAGCAAAAAAAAAAAAAAAAAAAAAAGTTAAAAAAAAAAAGATAAACAAAAACTATTGCGTGCAACCCGGAGATAGAAATTTTGGGCATCGGAGCTCGCTCCGAAGCGCGAAGGATCGAAATGCATCGGCCGAGCGAATTGCGAGGCATGGATCTGTGCCAAGTGTGAGGCGCACCTCGTGTGAGGCTCCGAGGAATTGCCACTTGGTGGGCCGAAACTGTCCACAGATTTGTCACGATCTGACATTCCGAGGGTGGAATTGCGATGTGGGTCTTCTTCGCATCTTTCCTGGCATCAGCGTTGCCGAAGCTTGTGATCCATCCGTTTGCACAGGGAGCCCATGCCCCAGTAGATCTAATGGACGCCGGTCGGCGCTATGGAGGCACATTTCCGACGCAGAGATTTGTTTTCATCCGCCAGCCGATCCGGGCAACGCCCACTTGATGAATCTCACATACATTTGTGAGCTTTGAATCAGCGAGGAGTGCACATATCGCAGTGGGTGCTCCCGTTTCTCCCATATGTGCAAGATTCCTCTTCTCCTTCGTCGTGTTGTTTCGTTGCGCGCACGAGAAGCGGGCCAGTGTGTGGTTACGAGCATTTAGTTCTACCTTTTGGAAATATCAACCTCTGGGTTCCATCGACCCTGCTGGGTTCTCATCTCCGGTCGTTGATTTTAGTGTCGTTGCGTCCTTGCAGGCAAAGCTGCAGGGTGGTGCACTCAAGAATCTGAATCACGGACTTGTTTCGATTTCGCCTGATTTGGGCTGTGGTCTTCGTGTGAAGAACAGCAATTTGCAAATCGAAGGAAGAATGGATTGATTTGTTGGTGGATTACTCATTTCGCTGTTGGCTCTGTTTTTGATTCTCTGCTTGTGAGTGTTGCGGAATCTCACGTACCTGTAACGCCACATTGTAGATACTGAAATTGTCTATGGCTTCCTTTTTGCAGCTGGCACAACCTGTACACCCAGAAATCTTGTGTCAATTCTCGGTGTATCTTTCCCACAAATTGATTCTGGAATTTTAAAGTCTGAGACAATGGTGACACCTGTTGCATCATCATCGCCTGCGCTGCATTTAATTCCTGCACTGTGCGCCTCATCGCGCAACGCAAGCCTTCACTCTAAAGAGTCTAAAATTATATGGAGCACGAGTAAAAGCAAACTAAAACAGGATCCCTCGGCCACATTGAGTTCCCCGTGGAGGGCATCTCGAAGTGCAGCTCTGTTCAGCAGTGAGGTCGTGCGTCCTTCCCCACGTCCCAGAAACTTGACATCGAGCATTTCAGTGCAATTAACTGAGAAGATGGCGGACAATGCGGATAAGACCGTGCGCTACAAAATTCATTATTACAGGTATACGTCTGGTTTATCAACCTTGTCATGCTTCTCTGCTGCACAACTCAGCTAAATGTTCTTTGGTATTACGTCATGTGTGTAAACATACGCATATTTGTAGACCTAAAATAAGCCGATTCTGAAATGTATTCTTCGCTGCCAAGGGTCTTTGGAAGTTTTCTTCTGCACCTGATCGCTTAGCGAGGATTTTCTCTAGTCAGTCAGTCCTGCATTCTGTGAGTGTGTCATAATCTGCATTTCTTTGTAAATTTTTTAGGAAGAATGGGGTCTACGATCACTGGGGTTTGCACATTTGGGGTCGCATCGCATCGCCAACTGAATGGAATAGCCCTTTAGCTCCCGCTGGTTCGGACGAATTTGGAATCTATTGGGAGGTGGATGCCATGGACGGTGAAGTTCATTTTGTTGTGCATCAAGGGGACAGTAAGGTATTCGTTAGGGCTTCCTCGGGTTACGCCTCTCCTGATCAAACACTGATCCGGGGTCCCAACCCTTTTTTTGTGTTAGTTTCTTTCCACAAGTAGATAGTGACACTGATATTCGGTTTGGGAATTAATCCCAAGTTCGCAAACCCTAAGTTTATGTTGCAAAAGAACCCAAGTACTTACCTTGACTTGTATACCATCAAATGTGGTTGCAGGACTGTGAGGGGACCATCTCGTCTGGAAAGGACATCGAGGTATGGCTAGTTTCAGGGAGACCGACAGTTTTTTCACAAAAGCCTGATCCCAAATGTCTTCCCCAGGTTCGTCTACAATCATAAACTGATGTTGGAGGTTATGTCGTAGATTTCTATTACAATAGATTAAGTTTACGCAGTGTGGTCAGCAACTTAAAGATACAGTAGCGAGCTTGTCCTCGATATTGGTTAAATATCTGCGTGCCCTCTTATGTCTGATTACGTTATTTTTGTCAATGAATGTATAGGATGATGAACCTTGTCTCTTGCCTGTTGCGACTATTCTTTCCAAGGATCAATAATCTTCATAAACACTAATTCCAATAGAGTAGATGTTCCACGTGTAATTTTAGCTTTTTATGTAACCAAGGTGAAATTGACAGGGTGACCTTAGCAAATCACGAGCGTTCTGGATTAAGGAGGATTTGCTTGCTTGGAACGCCAGTAATGAAAACGACAAGTTTTTCCTACATTCCAGCAATGCTGCTAGTCTAAAAGTCACTGCAAATGGTGTAGAAGGTAGGGATTGCTCCCAATTTTGCACTCTTGGCAAGTTGATAAAACTCTTTGTGCTTTCTGTAAATGTGTTGCTATCTATCCATTTAACTCAGTATCCAAGAGAAAATTTAGTCTCTAATAATATTTTGGATCTGATATTGTGCGGTTTTCGTTGACAGGTGCGGACGTTGTCGTAAAGCTGGCAGAAGATCCGAATGGTTTACCCCCGAAGGTAGCAAATCAGCACAAAATTGTGAATCTCGTTTGCAATCCTTTACTTACTATGCACAGCAGTTTGCTTTTACATCTTACAAATGTAATGTAGTATTCAAATCAACCTTGTCTAAGGTTGGACTCCAGCTGAACTTTGATGCGATGGAGGTATAACAAAAATCTGTCCTGCCAGGTGTTGGACAAGTTTCCTCACATCTCAGGTTATCGCGCTCTGCGGATTCCTACCGATGTAGATGTCAAGAAAATATTGAAGACTCAGTTAGCCTTGTCAGCTACTGATGGTGAGTACCCCGAGCTCGTTTTCTTGTTAGAGTGAATATTCTCATGGCCGCTGCTCTTCACTCTGTCACCTTCAACTAAAGGGCGTCATGGGCTTGTCCTGAACAGAACAAGGACAAGCTACAGATGCTACGGGTATCCAAGTGGGAGGTGTTTTGGATGATTTGTTTGCCTACGACGGCCCTCTTGGCGCGAATGCAATAAAAGATGGTGTTTCAATCAACCTTTGGGCACCTACAGCACAGGTATTGTCTTATTCATATTCTTGCTTTTTTCAAACAACTGTGAAAGTGCTTGTTGTATGGATGCTTCTGAAGTTTTGAACTTGAACACAGGATCAGCAGGTACTTTTCGAACGGTCACAGCTACTGTTCAAATGTCACAAACTAATTGAATTTTATAATGGCACATCAATAGCACATTTCACCTTTGTTGGAGGAATTCCCTCCTCTCTTTTGCTTTCTACTGCCAACAGGCAATTTTTTACTTAATAGAGATGATCAATTATGATAGTCTTTAGACAGACAGAATTTGGCATTCTACTCAATGCAGTTCAAGCTGATTATTATGTATGTAGAATGTGCGTTTGTTTTTGTATTCTACACCAACAGGTGGAGAGCCTGAAGAGAAACTGCAGCTCCACGAAAGCAACGGTGTGTGGTCGACTTTTGGACCAATCTCTTGGAAGGGCAAATACTACCTCTATGAGGTTACAGTTTACCATCCAGCATCTCGAGTAGTTGAAGTTTCTCTGGCAAACGATCCCTATTCTCGTGGGTAAGGACATAAACGCCACGCTCCTCTCGACAACTATACTTCTGTTGACTATTAGTTTTTGTAATTTTATCACAGTGGTGATATTCCTTAACGATTTGCGCCGGGGTTGGTACAAGCAGCCTTTCTGTCAATGGAGAGAAGTCTCTTATTATAGACATGGCGGATGCACATCTTGCTCCCGAAGGTTGGACAAACCTTGGCAACGAGAAGCCTCATCTTGAATCATTCAACGACATGGCCATTTATGAGCTTCACATCAGAGATTTCAGGTATGTCATTTTCACAGAAGCATATCCTCGTGAATCGAAATTCACTTGTGGATTTAGAAATTCATGTTTTTTCTGTCGGAAACGTTTATTCTTTGCATGAAGCACTTATCCAGCAACCACTTTTAAAGTTTATCTTTTTTCCTCCCAGCATATCAGATAAGACCGTTGATCCAGCAGTGGCGGGAGGATACTTGGCATTTGCACAGAAGGTACGAATTGAACTTGATGAAATTGTTATGTCATTTGACGTTTATCATCTTTCTAAGATATTAACCCTCCTTGATGTCAATATTGAATTGAATTCAGGAGAATAAATTGTTGATTGAAGTTCATGTGTTTCCTTATCTCTTCGTCATCGACTGCAATTTTTGACAATTTTCACTTGCTCAGGATTCTGCAGGAGTAACTCATTTGAAGAAGCTGGCTGAAGCTGGTCTCACGCATGTTCACCTCCTCCCCTCCTTTGACTTTTCAAGTGTCGACGAAAGAAAAGAGACGTGGAAAACTGTCGGTAAGTTCCAGGCTTGTTCTTGTTATCTTCAATTTTCAATGATGCTACACAGAGTTGACTCTACTGCAGACGCCTAATTTATTCAAATTTGTTAGGCATGAGAATAAACTTCTAGATCGAAACTTTCCTTCTAAATGCCTGGGTTTGAATTGTTTCGTCCTTTTAGATGAGGATAAACTGTCTATGTATGCACCCAATTCAGAGGAGCAACAAAAAGCCATTGTGGCAATTCAGGACCAAGATGCCTTCAACTGGGGGTAAGCTGATTTGCAACTTTTAATTGTTTATCTGTGTCATTTAGCTCTGAACCTTTTGTGCATCTGTACTCTCTTCAATACAAGTAGAGCGTGGTCTTTTGCACCTTTTGTATCATTCTAGATTTACTTTATTACGAAACGTCTTTCTTTCAGAAATGCTGCATCAATATCGTGTCCTTCGAATGCAATTCAAGTAATACTGAGGCGTGCTGTGCAGATACGATCCAATATATTGGGGTGTGCCAGAAGGCAGTTACGCAACTGATCCTAATGGTCCGGCCCGTACAGTGGAGTTTCGGACTATGGTGCAGGTGAGGCAGAACTGGTTGCTTAAAATGTCGTCTTTTATTCCCCTAGTTACTGCTGCATGATCCTAACCGGTCGAGCCCTGTCTCCAGGCCCTCAACAGGTCGGGATTACGTGTTATCCTGGACGTCGTCTATAACCATCTTCATGGCAGCGGCCCTTCGGGCCATCACTCGTGTTTGGATAAGGTAATGTGGATACTACCAAAAGTTTAGATAATGTCGAGTTACAGAACATTCTATTGCATATCCATAGGTCTCAAACCAGCTATACTTATGGAATGTCCGATGTTTTTAACCTTTCGCATTACACACTTTTTCCCGCGTCTATTGACCAACAGGTAGTACCACATTATTACCTTCGGCTGAACAAGGACGGATATGTAGAGAACAGTACCTGCATGAACAACACAGCCTGTGAACATTACATGGTGGACCGACTTATTGTCGACGACCTTAAGCATTGGGCAGTGAACTACAAGGTTTTCAATCATTCCTTTGCTTTAGATAGCTTGTGCAGAAAACTTGCTTTGACGATTTACTTCCCAAGTCTTTGTTAGCTGAAATACTATTTATGGCGTATTTGAGCTGTGTTGAGCAGTTAACCTCTCCTGAATTTGAACTGTATCTGAATCTTATTTGACATGTCTGTTCAGGTGGATGGCTTCCGCTTTGATCTTATGGGGCACTTAATGAAGCATACGATGGTAAGCTCTCTATTCATATTCGTCCTTTGTAGAAAATTTGGAATTACTAGAGGTCCGTAATCCGTTTATTTAATTGATCATGGCTGATTAAGTCGAGCTTTCAAGCGATATTTTCTTTCGTGCTTCACTCGGTCAGTTACTGAGACTTTACGTTGCAGGTAAGAGCAAAAGAGGTACTCAGAAGATTGACACTCCAAAAGGATGGTGTGGACGGTTCAAAGATCTATATGTGAGTTCTTGCATACTTTCGCCATGTCACCATTTTGCATTCCTGATTCCCGCTAGTTAGTTTGGAACGTGATCATTAAAATATAAAGTAGCAACACTTAACACTGCAAGCTTATTCTGTTTCTAATTGTGCAGTTATGGAGAAGGATGGGATTTTGGCGAAGTGGCCAATAATGCACGCGGTGTAAACGCCGTTCAACAGAATTTAGCTGGGACAGGCATTGGCAGGTTGGCTTGCTTGCACTGATAGACGATACTGTTGCTTTGATACAAACGTAGTAATATGTCCTCTAAAATCTATTGGTTTGGGCGCAGCTTCAATGATCGCATACGCGACACTTGTCTCGGTGGATCTCCATTTGGAGATCCCTTGCAACAGGGTCTGGTCACCGGCCTTGCTCTCCAGGTAACACACTTCCTAGAGATGAGTCGTGTAAATTCTAGGTAGTGCTGTCAACAACGATTATATTACCGAAGGCCCATCTAGGATACTGAACGAAAGCCTATATGATTTTATGGTGTGCATTAATTTGTCTTCATTAAAACTTGAATTTCCAGTTAAATCCATATTTTGCATCTTTGTGATGGAAATCAGATTTCTTTTATTTTACAGTAAATTTTTCATTTGAACCATGCATACATGGCAGAGAAATATGGATCTCCTGGGTTTGACTTTACACGCACCTGTGTTTGCAGCCCAACTCTTTGTTCCAGGGCGGTGAAGACGCCATGCACAATGCTCTTGCAGCAACAACGGACTGGGTGATGGTAAAAGCCGTGGTGCCCTTGTATTACTTGCACACATTCGGATAGACCCATTGTAGTACCTTCACAGCAAAGATGATATGATGTAATGGCGGTTACATACTTTTCTTTTGTCACACTGTGTCAACTAATGAATATCGAAATTTTGTTTAATTTAACAGCTAGGAATTGCTGCCAATTTGAAAGACTACTCATTTGTCTCCTACAAGGGAAATGAGGTATGCTTGATCAGCAGGAAATTCCTTTCTTCTACTCAAGAACTTTGTCTTTGACTGTGCCCGTACAACTATACTTCGAAGTAACTACGGAAACCTCAAGCACTGAGTACTCTTCGATTAGAGTTTCTTGGAGTTTGTTTGAGCTTACGAAATCTATTATGATTTCATTTTATTTTACTTCATCTTGGACATCTCAGTATTCTAAAAACCCAACTTGCGCAGGTGAAAGGAGATGAGGTTCTCACTCATGACGGTAAACCAGTGGCGTATGCTTCCAGTCCAGAAGAGTTGGTGTGTGACCCCTTTATTTCTGTTTTGTTTTGTTTTCCTCATAGAAATCGATAAAATTTGAATCCTACAGGTTGCCTTGAAAGACGTTGACGATGGTATCCTGAATGGTCATGTTGCAACAGTATAATCCTACAGCGTTTTATCTAATATTCTACTTTTGACGTGCTTTTGTTTATGCTCGTCTGTCCAGGTGAATTACGTCTCGGCACATGACAACGAGACGTTATTTGACATCGTCATGCTGAAGGTTAGATTTTAGTTGCCAATTTTCTTACATACAGGGGAAAATTATTATTAGAACTAGTGAATGGGTTCTTGTCCAGGGCGAGCCATTTTGGCACAAAACTGTGTGATGTTTTCCTAATTCTGAGCAGACGACTACGAAATTTTGGTTTTAACTTTAAAAGTTTTGGAGGTGCAGAGTGCAGATGAAGTAACTTTGGAACAGAGGTGCCGCATTAACCATCTTGCGACCAGTATCGTTGCCCTCGCTCAGGTTTAGATATTGACCGCTCATCTGATATCTATTCGATATCTGGCATAATGAATGGTTTACCAGTATGCAATCTTTTACTTAATTATCTAAAATAGTAAGTACTGAACCATGGTTTGTCCGCTACAGGGAATTCCTTTCTTTCATGCAGGAGACGAATTACTACGTTCCAAGTCCTTGGATCGTGATTCTTACAACTCAGGGGACTGGTTTAATAGGTATGGTCTGAACATGAAATTTTTCATTCTCACGCTCTGCTTAATTTTTCTGCTCTATCCTAGGACAGGACACCTCTTTCGATTTTAAAGCTGTGTACGATTTGCTTAATCTGGTGCAAACTGCAGGCTAGATTTCTCATATGAATCAAATAATTGGGGTGTTGGTCTTCCTCCTATGGGCAAAAATGGTGAAAAGTGGCCACTGTAAGCACCTCAGTCTTACGTTTAATTTTTAAATGCTTTGTATGTTGTTTTGATCTAGGACTTTGCTTCGAGTTTATAATATAGTGAATATGAGCATGTGAGCATTGTCATTTTTGTAAATGTTAACTTTTTTATCTCCTTGAAGCCAATACGAAACGAGACCTCCTCTTCACTAATCGAAGAATGATTCTTCTATTTCTCTCGCAGCATGCGGCATTTACTGGGTAATCCAGCATTTAAGCCCAGCAGGAAACACATCCTTGCCGCGTTGGCGAACTTCCAAGAGTTCCTGCGCATACGGTTCTCATCACCACTGTTTCGGCTGAGAACCGCAAATGCTGTTCAGGTACTCGCACAGAATTTTAACTGTGATGTTGGGGCTTACACAAGTCGATTAAAATGGATGTTGCATGACTATATAATGGAGTTTCCGTTTATTTATTAAGGCCTGGCTAAATCGTGAGGATCTGTACCTAGTGCACAGAGTTTTATTCTCTTTCTTTTTTATGGTGTCCCTTCCAGGCAAGGCTGAATTTCCATAATACGGGACCTTCAAGCATCCCTGGAGTCATCATGTTCAGCTTGCATGACGGTGATGAGGGAAAACCCGGCCTTACTCAACTCGATCCAAAGTAAGAACCAAAACTATTTCTGAGTCTATATTAATATATGTGATTGTTACTTGTAATTAGTATATACTGTAGTAATGTAATGAAGTTGAGAATACTTAACGGTATTAGCCTCAAATTTTGTGATCAAATATGTCAATAATCTACCTATCACCAGCATGAAGTTTCCTTCATGCAGGTAGTTACTTTAAAGGTCGTAGATCGTCATTGTCAAGTTCGACAAAGAAGACAATTAAGTAACCGGCGTGGTTTTGTTTTGCAGTTTCAGATGCATTGCTGTCGTGATCAATGCTAGGCCAACGAAGCTCGATTTTGAGGTTAATACATTCAAGCATTGCAATTTGACACTTCATCCTATCCAGGTATGAGCTGATGTTTTGTGTTTCCTTTGTTAATTCTCCAAACTACGAAGATACACACCGAGTAAACCAACTGAAAAAGATGTTATACTGATTTTATCTCGTATAAAACCATGTTTGGACGCTAAACATCATGAGTTAACAGGAACATTCCGCGGATGAAGTCGTAAAAAAATCTTCCTTTGAACCAAGCAAAGCAATTTTTAGGGTGCCCCCCCGGACAACTGCGGTGTTTGTGGAGTTGAGGTGACCAAAAGGAACTTAAAAATATTTTTGCTATATTTTTTACATAGTAATTTTTCTTTAATTCAGAATGAGTAGCCGTAGATATACTGTTGAAGAGCTGGTAATAAGAGGAAATGAGCACATCCTGGTGCTTTCTTCATACTTCTGTGACCTTCCAAGCGCTGAAGCTTAGTAACAGGTTTTGCACAGGTTACACTGGTATTGAAAGAATAATTTTCAATTTCTGTAGCAATCTCAGAGGAATATTTGTTTTAAAAGATTTCTTAAATGGAATATGCTATTAACATTCCGCAATGATCAAAGTCATCTCTAACTTTTTCGGTAAATGGTTTATTAGAAGCGATATCAGCTTGAGAAGGTTGTTTATTCATGGTCATCATACTACAATTACATATCATCGTAGCCATTTTTCAAATCGTATGGAGACAAAAAGAAGTATTATTTACTACTTTTATTCTGAACAACAAACGAAAATTGGCTCAACTTGATTCAAAATTAACACTTGACAAATAGGAAAAGAAAAGAGAAAACCAAATCAGAAGCAAACAAACCAAATAAGTATATCAATAGCAACATTGTTGCAACATATGACCTCAGTGAATCCTTAGTGCAAAATCTTGGTTTTCTCTTTAAATTTTGGTTTACATCTCAAAAAGGAAACAAGGTATATATTTTTATTTTTATTTTAATGTGGGCAACAATGTAATGTAATGAAACCTTGATTGTTTAGTTGTAAGCAGATACGTTTTGATAAATTAAGATATCTTAGCAATATGTTTATTTACTAAGATATCTTGATTTATCATATTAAAGATATTACAAAGTATTGTAAACAATAATACACTGATTGATATGCATTATTTCGAAAATTATTAAAAAAGTGACTAAAAAATGTGAGTGAACATATTGATTATGATCAGAACATCAAATTCTAAATATATGTGCTAAATTTTTTAGATGAAAGATTAACACAAGCAAACATTATTTATTTATAGGGCAACACTAAAGTAAAAGTAAATATAATCTAATGGCAAGAAAACCAAGTTATGAATCAAGACTAAAAATCAATGTTGTGTATTTGACGCAAGTAAAAGAATATCAGTACTAAAGTGTATCATGTTGGAATAAATGTTTTGTTTAGTGAAACAAAAATTTCATTGTCATGACTTATGATGGTTAAATTTCCGTAATGATCATAATAAAAATAAAGATAAAAATAAATCCAATGCGAAACTTCAATTTTGTAAATTCTGAATTAAACAAAGTATTGTAATTTGAAGTTGCATGCATTAAAATCTTAAATTTAAGGCTTCATTTTTAAGGACATTCAGACATCTTTCATGTTTTAAAATTTTTTCCTCTTATATTAACTTATATTTTTCTTATCCTTTTTTTAATATAAAAATCAGAAATTAAAATTTATCAATTTTAAATTTTTTTTGATGTATAATGAATTCTTTAAAAACACCTACTAAGTGTACTGACCAATTCATAATTATATATAAATGTTGTTGAGTATCCATGAAATGAAACTAATTTATAATTAGATAACCTGAATGAAAAGTGTGTCATTAGTATGGGAGTTAAAATTTCATTTTTACATGACTAAATTTTAGAAGAGCAATTATCATTATGATTTATTATAATAATGCACAAAAGGATAAGAGCGAAACCTAAATTAATATGAATTTACTTTTTCAAAAATATTGTTACAATTTCTGAAGAATATTTTATTTTTTAATTCTTTGAATATTGGACATATTAAAAAATAAAATAAATATATTAATTAATTTATTTTATGAAAATAAATATTTTTTTATTAATATTTGAAATGGTTATTTTAGGATTTTTATTTATTCTGTATACTTTAAAGATTTTTAAAATGAAGGTTACGTAATTATCACGCTATAATAGAATGAAACGTTATGCCAAATATTTATCTTGGAATTGAATATCTAATATACACTCAAAAAATGTATTTCATTTATTCCTCAAAAAAAAAAAAAAAAAAACAAAACACAAAACACAAAACAGAAGCAAATATTCATCATTAATATACTAAACTAATACTATTTAACAATACTGATTGTAATGCACTAATTTTCCTACAAACCACACTTTTTTATTTTTTATTTTTTATTACTATTCGAATTCCTCTGTAGAAGTGTGACAAGAAAAAAATAAAAAATAAAATAAAAACATAATGTACTATATCTCCAGAAAGATGACTTCAAAACCCAGCTTTACTTGTGATGAATCGCATTTGAATTTTGTGTTTCTGTCATCGCCAATGATTTGCTAGATGGTGATATGACCTTCAAATTCTCTAACCCTTTCTCATTATTAAATAAATAAATGTTTGCCACAGTTTTTAGTGCTTTGTCATGCTGGCTTTCTTCTTCTCTTGGTGAAAATACATTCCCAAATGGAGCTCTGTGTTTGGACAACTGAAATTATTGCCACTTATCCAACTTACTGTCAACTGCCTCTTCTGCAAATTGTACAGGACACCTAACTGGTTCCTGAAGTCATAAAGAGCTGGACCCTTCAAAGCGGCCACCTCCTTAATATACACAATTACAAAATGAAGGGAGTACAAAATAAAATCAACATGAAAGTGTCTTATTCTCCAAAGTCGGCGAAGCAACCAATACAGTTCATTGACAAACACAACATGACACATTTCTGCACCCTCTGGCTTTGCTAACAAGTTGGAACGCATCACAGTAGACCACAAAGGCCTGTGTGAGCAGGTAAGCTTGTAGAAGAAGAACTGGATTCAATGCAAAACAATAGACATGACACGGTGCCTTTCCTACCTACTAGATCGCAGTTACTGAACAGGGTACTGATTTGAGCAAGTTAAGACTTGCAACACTGAACTACAAGGGATAAATAAAAAGCGTCATTACAAAATCTGGCTATAAGTACAAACAGACAATGCATCTTCAAGAAATCTTGCCCTGGAACTGACGCACTGTACACAACTTCCATAAATACGACCAAGGTGATCCACTTCAATGTTCAAGGAACATTTTCTTCGACACACGAAGCTCCGATGACCAATCGTGGACAATGAGAAACTCTCGTAGCCTCGTTTCAATGACAGACAAACACAAGAATGCAATTATTTCCAGTGTCCAAGCTGCAAGAACACATGTACTACATACACCAGTCTTAATAGATGTTACCCTAAAATCTTCCTTGGGATACAAGCAAACCAGGTTTCACTCCGCTCGAAGCAAAAGCTTTTTTGGATCCATCTGGCGAAGGAAATATTCCAGTATCATCTACCGCAATAATGAGCCGACACGATAGAATATCCAAAGTGAATTTGAAAATAAGAAATAACGTCCTAGATGGGTCGGTGTTGAGGACCTTTCAATCATCTTTTCTCTGAAAAAGACCTTCGGACTTTCTCCTGGATGAGCTACCCTTCTTGGAGTAGAACTTTATCAATCCCACCCAAAGCTTGTAAACCCACACCATGCTTCCAAAGATTGCAAATGCTACCTTGAACATCCAACAATACGCCAACCATCTTGGCATGACCTTGTCCGCATGGCCTCCCAAGTAGAACTTGCCAAGAGTCCATGTCAGGTAAGGACCAAAGCCTCCCCTAACGATAGTGAAGAACAGTGTGAAAAAGGGAGATAAATTTGTGTAAATCTTCTTAGCAGTTGGAGAATCCTCCCGCGCCATCCTAGACAACGTCCAGATATTTTGCACTGGACTTGTGAGCTCGCCAGCTGCTATCAAACACATCACGGACACTGCCCCATGCCTCACAAAGTATCGACATGATATCATATACGTCAATGTGGCAATATGGTGACCTATGAAGAGATAATCATCCGGGGCAGCTATAAAATAATTGAGTAAATCCACAATGAAGTATGCCATTGAATACTCCATTATTTTGTCCTGAAAGTAGGTGTTGGGAGCATCCAACACCCATTCCTGAGAACATATGCCATAACAAGCCAGCGCCGCAACTACTGTCCCATGCGCCAGAGAAATTCCACAACTAGCTGCATCGTAACGGGCGCGTCCTTTCCAGAGCTTGTGAAATACAAAGAAGTAACCATAGAAATACACGGCTGTGAACAAGCCGACTGATGCGAGCAGTTCCAGATTGTTAGTGAGAAAATCGGTACTCATTGTCGACTCACACCAGCCGATCACTCAAAGGGTAACAGAATCGCATTAACTAGTAGACAGTAACGAGTATCCTAAAAGGGTGTCTCTGAGATGTCCACCATCCAAGTTCAGAAATTGTCAGCTGCCTTGGCCTTCTGATCCTCGATTAGCATCCGAAAACACACTTAATTTAATTTTCCTGCAAAATAATCAAAATAAAGGCGACATATGAGCTCATATTTTGAGCCAGCAAAGTCTAAAGGTATGAAACACTAAGAACAGATCGAAATAAAATAAAATAAATACACTTAAAATATAGAAAGTCTTGAAATAGGAATAGTTTAAATTAGGAAAGTAAAAGCTTGTAAGAAAACCGAAACTAAATTTCACGCTAACGGAATCCCCTAGGAAAAGCAATGACATTCAACCACCAAAAATGCAACGTAACGTAAAGTAAAAGGATACGAAGACTTATGTTTGACGACCCAAACAAACTGAAAACATCACTTCACGCAATCCGTCGGACACTCAACTTCAGACCTTTGACAACTTAAGTCTTATCAATTAAATAAGCACATATTACGTGTGAACCCGGACCTAAAACTCCTGTTGTCCATCCTAAGAGAAAATTGCCGAACCCTGTTGTTCCTCGCAAATCGTAATGAAATGCACTGGTGCTGACGAGTCGAACTACACGGCTGAAGTGTACTCAAAGGTTGCATTCAGATCGCTAGAGTGAGATTATCAGAAATGTTCCAGTGGATAAGTACAGAAGTATTGAATTGGAACCAAGATTTCGACACTCTCCTGATTAGGATCATAATCTCTGAAAGTAGAAATTTTCGAACAACGTGCGAGCGGACAGGAGTAAACAAACTGTGGACATCCTAAAAAAAAACAATCTACTACATTCAAAAAAAACTTCTACTAACAAGGTTCCAAACGCGCTGCTACAACCACCTCCGCCAACTCGCCTAAACCAATCTTCCCGCAGAAATTCGACGTACATGCACACCAGGATTCACGCGACGAAACTTCCCCAAGCTCACAAAAAAAAAAAAAAAACAAAAAAACAAAAAAACAAAAAAAAAAACAAACAAACAAACAAAACAAAACAAATTCACAGGATTCACCTCAACTTCACGAGACGAGACATCACACGCCACACCAAAGCACGTCCCCACCAAGACCACCAAATTCCAATTCCCGACATTTCACAGAAGAAAACACAACGCCAGGGGGATACTACGAACCACCGGTATCATTGAAAAAACCGTCATTCTCGTCCGCGTAACCAGTGCAGCGTCACGAAACAAGCTATGACATCCCAAAGTCCAGCGCATACAATACGAAAAACTCACGAATCCGAACCCAACCCCGCGTTTCCTGCCGCATTCCCAATCCCCGTAACCAGAAACCAGAAACCCCATAGAAAAAAATGAAAAAAAGAAACGAAAACATGAATAACAACAAATAAGTAAGTAAAGCAGACTAATAAGAGAACATACATACCAGGAGGACAAAAGAATGCTGCGGTGCCACAGACGTGGAAGCCCAACAAAGCCCAACGAGGAGAGAGAGTGATTGAAGGAGGGAGGGAGGGAGGGAGGAGCCCAAGAGAGTGAGTGAGGGCGAGAGAGAGCAGCAGCAGTAGCAGCCACAACGTCGACACACGCACTTAAACACACACATGCATACACTAACTCACCAGATTCCCCCTCCCCTCCTCCTCCTCCCTCTACTCCCTCCCTTTCTTCTCATGCAACTACCCTACCCCCCATGCAGCGGAAAAGGACTCTCACTCTCATCCATTCAGTCACTCCCCCTCTCCCCCTCTCCCTCTCTTTGTGTGTGAACGCGACCTTTTTGAGTGAATGGATGCCACCTCCCCCCTCCCGTATAGTCTACGTGGCGGATGGGTGGTGGCGAGGGTGGGGATGATGATGTGGCTGCCAGGGGAGTGTCCGAATGGGGGAGGGAGAGGGTCCGATTCCGCCTCTACAGGAGGGCAAGTGCTGTTGTTGTCGGGCTTGACTCCAATGCACTCCGCCACCTCAGCAGTCCCGAGTAAGGCGGGAAGGGACGGACGGCGCCAGCTTGGAGGGAGAGTTTAGGGTTTAGGAGCCTAAATCTGCACCATGATTAAAGAATATTACTTACAATTCCATGCTTTTGTACTTATTATAAGCTTTTGTTCTTAATGGGATCATAAGAGCTTGAGTTAGGGCTTGCCACTTGCCTAATGGGGAGTATGAGGTAGCAATTGCAACCGGTTAATTGATCACCTATTTTTTGTTGCAAATACTACAAAGCTACTTGTGTTTCATGATTGATGTCCCCATGCTATCGTATTATGTGTCTTTTTGTTTAGAAATGCATTGGACACTTGGCTGTGGAAGACAAAGTCATATGTTTCAATTATTTAAGAAATCCTAATAGGTTTCAACCATTAAGAAGAAAGCAATTTGAATTCCAATGCAAAAAGATTTAAAGCCAATGCAAAGTACTCAAAAAACACTCTTCTTAATACAAATCCTAATTGTCTTGTTATTTTTCCTTTTTTTGCAACTTCCAATTTTCTCTCCAAACTCTAACTTTAAGCAATAAGCTTCAACTAGTTTTAATTACTAATCTAATTTTTTAATTCATGCAAAATTTTACATATCAATGAAATTATGAATTTTTTATTTACTCAAAAAATTTCAACCCAATCCAATTTATAAATTATCAAAAGAATATAAAAGAGTTGTGCTAGTATCTCTCAACTGCCAACTTGAAGGTTGATGATGAAGTTTGAGCAATAATTTCTTTGTCTCCAACTATTAATTTTAGTTATAAATTAATATGTAGCTTGATATACCAATCTACTAAAACCACGCCAAATTTTTTCTTATTCCAATAAATAGATCTTTAGATATTGCAAAAAGCCTACTCGATCTTAAACTACCAACTTTTGGTACCTCCTTGCACTAATAATTAAACATCTCCCAATTGCAAAATTAGAATAATACAAAATTTTATACACAATTAGTATATCCATTGATCTTTGCATTGACAAAATTTAAATCATAGATGTCATATACATTTCATGAATCAATCAATAATACTAGCTCTAATTTTATTGCATAAATTCAAATTCATCAATACAAACCCTAACTTTGCACAATGATTACAAAGTCATCTCAAAATCTATGGAAATAAGCTTTATAAATTTAAAAGAAGCTTGAAGCTAGCTCTCCAATTTAATTCTTCAATCTTCAAAATCTTTCTTACTTTGCCCTGAGTCGTCATTTTAGTGGCTAGAGGTTTGATTTTGATTCCAATCTACAAATGGTCATTCCTTGGGTATGAATCCAACCTTTCTTAGGAATAATCCTATTGTGAAACTTCATCTTAGAGGCAACCATATTAAATATTTACCTAATTTATTTTATTTTTATCAATTTATGGCCTTTTGAATAGTTTTGATTTTTCTAATGTTTAATAATTTATAAGATGGGTCTATATCTATAATTCTTTATCATTGGTCCCTTGCAATGCCTTCTATTAAGATAAGCCATTGCACAGCTCATACTTTTTGTAAAAGTTAGAAATGCCAAAAAGTTTTGTAAAATTGTAGGCAAAAAAAATTGTCAAAGTTGTGCATACAAAATATGCTCTTTCTTTTGAATAGTGCTATTGTGCGGTTGATATTGATTTGGCATCTTCTTTGTATAATGTAGTTATATAGTATATTTATTTTTTTGATTACCTTATTTTATTTATTGCCATTTGACAAGGTCAAAAGTGAGAGATTGTATTAATTGATATTTTTCTAGATAAGGTGTATACAGCCAATAAACTGGGCTATGATGGATGAAACCAATAAATACATTTTTTTTCATTTTTAATAGCTATTTGTATGTATTGTAGTTCTTTCATACCAATCTGTAAGTGATCATCATGTATTGATTTTAATTTTTCAAAGACAAGTATTATATATTTAATATCTTTGAAGATGCTATTATCAAGGTTGTTGATGTAATACACTTCTATAATAGTATTTGTCATATTTGATATCTATCAATCTCTTAGTAAGTAGATGAATTTATTATATGGATACTAAAGAATGTTGTACTAGAGCTGATAGTATTATACATTAACTCAACAACTTTTTGTTTCGTATCAAAGATATGTGGCTATATATCAATCTTATTTTTCATAATTCCAAAGGAAGTAATTATTTTTTTCTGCCTCACTTGACTAATTGTTTTGTGATTTATTGTAGCATCTTATTTTTATATTCTTCTATTGATAGTCTATATTTAATTAAAAAAATTAGACATTAAATTGGTTATCTTATTATTTTTTAAATCAAATTTAGTTTGTTTCTCCATTGCCACCATCATTTATACAAAGATGCTTAGATTGCACAAGTCTTGTGCTAATTGATCTTGACTCTAAATACTTCACAAAATTAGATAAGTGCTTGCATTATTCTTGTGAGGTTTTTGGAGGTACTCTCTAGGAAGAATATTATAGCATAAGTAAAATTTTGATTTTTGATCATAGATGCATCTAGTAATTTGAGTCCTTGTACCTTCCATTTTAGGTCGTTAAATATATAGCTAAATACATCTATGGCTAATAAAAAGAGATATAGTACTAGGGAGTAGTTTTAGCATAATAATCTTTTTAAGTTGAATATGGAGCCATTCTATTTATTGATTGTGATTGTGGCTACTATGTCTCAATAATGTATCATTATTATGGTGATCCAAGAGCTAGATAAGCCTATTCAAGCAAAGATTGTTTCTAAAAATTCCTAATTAATATAATTGTAGGCATTTTTAAAGTCTAGTAGCATTAAAATAAGCTCTTGTTTTCTCACTTTTGCTTATTCTTTTTCTTTAAGTATAAGATAAATATTGTCAAATATGCAACAATCAATTATAAAGCCAATTTGAGATTTTTTTATCTTGAAAGAGAGGTTTTGGAATAGCTGATTTTCTAAGATTTTGGCTATAATTTTATATACCATTCTTAAGAAGAGAATTGAGACGTAATTGTTGATAAGTGCTTGGTCTTTGATTTTTGAAACTAAGGAGATTTTGCTCATATTGAGCTCTTTTGATAATATACTATTGGTCATCACCTCATAAGTTAGATGTAGTATATTTTTTTGTATTGCTAATAAATAGAGTTGAAAGAATTTAATTGATATAAAATCAAGCCTAAGAGCTTTTTGTGATAGAAATTCTTTAATTATTTTTGTTAGTTCTTAAATCATAATTTGCTATTTAAGCTCTTTTTTTGATGTTGTATAACTTATTTAGAGATGCTTAAAAGGCATTTTATTTAAGCTATTATATTATTTTTTATTATTATATTCTTACTATATAATACTTGATAATATTATTATGGATATTTAGCCATATCTGCTTGTTATATTAAGATTTTTTTGTTATTATTAAATTCTTAGATTCTTGTACTTTTATACATTTCATTGAATTCATCAAAAAAAATTGACATTGCATTTATCTTCTATTCTAGTTTATTTAGTTGTAACCAAATCAAATTATTTGATTTAATATAATTTTCTAATTTCTTGCATCTTAGATTATGTAGTGCAAAGGACTTCATAGACTATTTGGTTGTTCTAATTGTGTTCAAGATCATGCTCTGTTGCTTGGATTTTTGCAATCTATTACTAATATGTTGCTCTCTATACTTTTTTTAACTTTCATATTTCTTATGCATTACAATCACATACAACTTAAAATATAGATGCTATTTTTTTATCATCTATGTATCAATCAAGGAATTGTATATTACTTCTTTCCATACTTGGCTTAGCAATAGCCATCCTTGTTTTGTGTGAGGCTATTTTTTGTCAAATAAAGACATTTAGAAGAGTTATTTTTTTTATTATTTATTATTTATTATTTTTTTATTTTAAGGAAGATAGGTGAATGGTCAAATATCAAGGTGTATATTAGCTAGATTCCAATCATACCTCATTTTTCTTATATTTCAAAGGTTATGTAGGGTCTATTGATTTTAATTGCTATCATATTGGAATGTAGGTACTTATTGTTTCATGTATATTGCTTTTGGTTCATGTAGCAAAATTTGCCTATTTTGAATGCATTGAAGAATCTCAACTATAATAGCATGGTGGTTTAAGATTTTTTTTTTCTTAGATCCTTACCACTTGTAGGATTTCTTCTAAATTTATTAAGTAGCTTCTTAATAAAATTGAAATCATCCATCATGATCCATTTTGCTTTAAAAAAAAAAAATCATGTGATTTTCTACCACAAATTGGACTTGTGTAATTATAGCCATAGATATTCAATAGTTCAATTTTTTTTGATGTAGAGTTGATATATGTGAAAAATTGGGCTTGTATTTTTAAATATATCTTATGCTCAAATATAAAATTAATGATGTTTTTGGAGGTGATAATTGTAATTCCTCATGTATAACTATCTTCATAGGCAAAATAGCTTCTTTTGTTTCAAAAGACTATTCTTTTGAAAAAAATTATTTGGTTAATCTATTCTCTATATTTTTCTAGTATTAATCTTACTTCTTATTATAGTATAATGTCATATTGTGGTTGCAAGTTGAAAAAAAGATCTTTAATGTCATTGCATTTGCAAAAATCATTTAGTCCTTAATTGAGGCATTGGATGTTATAAGATGCAATTTTTAGCTAATCAAATATTATTAGATGTTTGATATTCATGCACAAATTTCAAGATGGATTCAAACCTTAAAGTATGACTTGAGCTAATATTTTTTTGCTTGTTAATAGAAATTATATATTGAATTTGAATTTTGTCTAGTTATTATTACTAATCTTTTGTTGTGATTATTTACAATTGATAGATAATTGAGTCCTTAGGATCTCTCTTTTTTCAGAATAATATTGATTTCTACAATATATGGTTGGATTATTTTATTTTTATTACTATTGTGTCAAATGGTATAAAGATGAATCAATTTATTGGTTTCATTTTGTCATTTTCTATAGAATTTGGTATCCACCCAACATCTATCCATTGTTATAATAGATTATGGTTATTATTCAAGTTAATTATCTTACTATGCACAAAAAATATTATTATGTTAGTCAATTAGATTTAAGCCTCTATTATAGTTTAAGTTTTTTTTTTTTTTTTTTTTTTTTTTTTTTTTTTGATGAATGCATATATATATATATATATATATATATATATTTATCTATTTTTTTATTCATGAATATTTTTGTATTTTTTTCTTATGTTTATTATTTAAAAATTGAGGTGACATGATTAGTTGTGGATGTTGAATCTTCTTTTTGGATATTGAATAAAGTTCACAAGCTTTTGTAGAATATTAAAATGTTATAGCCTACATCTTCTTATAGTGGTTTCGTTCTTTTTAGTCTAGCTTTTGCTTTCTTTTCCTATTATATCATTAGCTTTTGCTTTCTTTTCCTATTATATCATTTGTATGTTTGGCAAGAATTACTTATGTGATATGACTTCTGAGCATGAGTGGAATTCTTTAGTATATTTGGAGGTGCCTTAAATTCATTGTCTTATGGATTTTATATCTTCTTATGAAATTGTTCTTATACATTTTTTTCTTGCATGGATTTCAGAAGGATATAGTTATGGACATGGTGTGGTGTATTGTCTTACAATATTTGTTGCACTAAATTAGAAGGTCATTATATTTTGTATAATATTTAGTAGAGCCTCAATTCTTTATATTTAAAATGTTAATTTTGGATAGGAGGTTGTCAATATTTTAAACAAGGATTTGTATCCTTAAATTGCTTGCTTTATTTTTATAGTGGCTTTTTATATCTAATCATATCAATTTTGTAATTTGATTAATTATATTTGTTAATATTGGTATTGTTTACAGTAGTATGGAGAGTCTATAAATTTAAGTCTATGCCAAGTGGGCTAGTCTTAGTTCTTTTTCCATAACTCCTAAAGTAGTATTGAAATTTGGTCTCCAAGGTGTCATAAAGATTTTTGTTTATTTGACACAATAAGCTTGAAAAAAAAGTATTTCTCTTGTCATCTTTTTTTTCGAAGATAATTTCAAAAAATCTTCCCCTTACTATAATTAAAAATTTAAAGAACTTGTAAAGTGTATTATGTATCTATTTTTAAAATATTATTGATTTTGGATTCCAATAGACATTGTTGTATTATATGTTGTCTTGCTTGAGAATGCATTGGGCACTTAGCTGTAGAAAATAAAGTTATATTTTATAAATATTTAAGAAATCTTAATAGCTTTTAATCATTTAAATATAAAATAATTAAAATTTCAATGCAAAAGACTTAGAGCCAATACAAAGTATTCAAAAAAAATCTTTTTATTAACCTCAAGTAAGAATAAATCTAATTTTTTTAATTATTTTGACTTAATTGCAACTTTTAATTTTCTTTCTAAACCTTATTCCTCGGCAATAAGCTTTAATAAGCTGTAATTCTTGATCTAATTGTCCAATTGATGCAATTTTTTTCTATCAATGTCATTAAAAATCCTCTATATATTCAAGAAGTTTTAAATTAATCCAACTTACAAATTATAAGAAAATATAATAAATCGACATTGATGTCCCTTAGATATCACTTTAAAAGTTGATTATAAATTTCGAATAGTAATTTTTTCTTCTCTAATTGTTAACTTCTATTCAAAATTTGTATACACCTTGGCCTTCAAGTCTTCTAATACCATGTCAAATTTGACTTTGTTTCAATTAATAGATCTCTAAATATCACAAAATCCTAATCAACCATAAACTGCCAACTTCCAGTATTTCTTTGTACCAAAGGTCAAATATCTCTAAACTACACAATTATAATAACAAAAAAAATTATACACATTTAGAACACTCAAACAAATACAAATTTATAAATTTTGAATTATAGATGTTACACTAATTGCATAAATTAGCCAAGAATTTTATCTCTAATTTTATTATATAAATCCCAAGTCACCAATACAAACCCTGATTTTGAAAAAAAGTTATAAAGTCCTCCTAAAACCTAAAAAAAAAGCCTTATGCGTTTAGAACAAGCTTGCTGCTAGCTCTTTTATTCCTTTGCCAATCTTTGCAATCCCTCTTACTTTGCCATTTGCCACCATTTTAGTAGTTAGAGGTTTAATTGTGATTCCATCTCACAAATGGTCATCTCCTATCTATCAATCCAACTTATTTAAAGGATTTTTAAGCATGATCCTATCCTCATCTTTATCTTAATATCAATCATAATAATTATTTATCTCATCTATCTTATTTTTATCAATAAATGGTCTTTTTAAGTTAGTTAAAGACTTTGTGTAGCCTAGAAAGAAAAAATAATAATTAGCTTTTATCTATTAGCTATTAAGGCAAGTAAATAATCTAAAAGATTTTTATAAAGCCTATCTTAATTATCTTGAATTTTTATTAAATCAAAATGATTGAATATTAATTAGAAATTAATTTTATTTATATTTTGATTATATAATTATAATACAATACTACATCCACCTCCTCTAGACTTATACATCCTTTGATGTGCACCAAATAATTTAAATCTCATTTGATTCAGATTATGTTCTCCATATCTTTATCCAAATTTTTTTCATTATTTTTGCTATCTAAATCAAATTTATCTTCTTATCTTAAAAGATTTATATCTTTAAGAAGATCTTTTATATTTATTTCAATTTGTCTTTGTTTGAACATCTTTACTTGCTTTTTTGCAACAATTTTTTTTAACCTTCTTCCATCTAGCTCTAAAAATGAATAAGTTACATTATCATGAACTATTGTTATTAAATATGGTCCAAACCATCATTTAAATTTTTTTTTTAGAGTATTATTTTAATTGTCTAAGTTAATATTATAGACCAAAATTCAATCACCTTCTTCAATTGCTTTAGTCCTCAATTAATATTGCTTATCATATTGTGCCTTATATTATTTGCACATTTGTCAACAAAATCAACCTACTTTAATTGCATGTGGTAATCCAGAAGAGTAATTTCACTCACATAAGATTAGATATTTTATCTTTTTTAATTATTATTTACTTATGTTTTATAATCAAAAACTACTTCATGTTGCAATCCTTGCCTTCTTTTGCTTGAAGTCTCCCAATCACCTTATAAAACTAGATTACAATCCGATCTTCCATGCAACTCTAGTCCAAATAGCTACCCAATTCAGCAATCCCAACTTCTTAGTAAGCACCAACTTCACCCCAAGCAATACATATGTCCTATACAAGATCACCTCTATTAACTCAATCCGTGCTTGACTTTCTCATCTACTACAAACCACCTTCTATATTGCCTCGCTTCTTGCCATTATTAATTCAATAAAATTTAAATTTTGGTACTTCAAACCTTGTCAATCCAGTACTATTGATATAACTTGCCCAATTTTGAACCATCTAAATCAGAACCTATACAATTTAGATTAATCTAGAAAAATATATGTTATAAGTCTATGTATTTTTGTTTTTGTTTTTTTTGTTTTTGTTTTGTTCTTTTTTTAAGTCTCTAGTATAGTCTTATGAAAGATTATTAGAGGTCCTATAAGATATCTCTCTTATTCTATTCTTGCTTAGAAATAATATATTTAAATCATTTTTATTATTTTTAGTATACATTTTTAGTTCTAAAGGTCTAAATAATATATTTTTTTTATTTTTTATATCTTTCTTCATTACTTTATTAACATGATACCATTGTCCCTATCTAATCTAATTTTAAACCACAATTGTTTCACTGACCATTATAATTATATTCAATTCTTAATACCTAAATGAACATTTTTTTTGATAATTTATCCTACTTAACTACATCCAAATAAATTTCTTCCTAACTCCATTGATTTATTCTAATATTTTTTTTTAACTACATTCTAAGTCAAAAAAATTTAGCTTATAACATCATTTGGTCTTTGCTAAAGTTGTTGAATTCTAATAACTAAAAATTTATCTCTTATGGATTCAGCTTTCTATAATAATATATTCTAAGTGAATACTTTTTTTTTTTAATTAGAATAGTAGGTTTTTAATCTATCATGAGTTTAATAAGTACATATCACATTATTAAACTATGAGTTATTTAATCAATCTATAATATAAATGACAAAAGTTGAGGCTATTTTCTAATCTCTTTATTATAAGCTTTAATAAATGCTTTTACAATTGGTGGATGACTATGTTCACTTTTTACATTTCTTTTAGGATTATAAGCAATAATCAATAACAATTCAATTCCATATCTTTCAAAGAGATCATAAGCTTCTTATACATTTAATTCTTGATAATTTGTAATGATTTTTTCTACACATCTATAGTAGCAAATAACATCTTTAAGCAAAAATCTACAAATTTCTTCCATAGACTTTGTTTTCAATGCTCTAACTTTTATTTGGTTTAATAAATCCTCACAAATAAAGACCAAATATCTTATTTTCTATAATTTAATTGGCATAATAATCAAATCAATAATCCATTTTAAATGAATAGCCAAAGAATATATTAGATGTAGACCATCTTGATGTTATATATTAAAATATGCTTGATAAAATTCACACAATTCTATAAATAAAAGCACATCTTAATACATATTTTTCTACTAATATCATTCTTTAAGTTTAGCAAAAGTTATCCAAATTCTCCTATGACTTGTCCATAAATAATTATAAAATCTCATTAGTAGTTTTTGTTGCTCTTTTTTCTTTCTTGGCACTCTCTATAACATCTCAATCTCTTTTTTTTGATCTCTTACATAAAAAATCCTTTTGAAAAAAAAATCCATATATTTTTTTTTATTTTTTTTATTTTTTTCTATGCCAATTGTCACGGACATACTCATAATTACATATACAAATATGTAGAAGTAAGTTAATTCTATAGTATTTGATATAGAAGCTTTCTAGAAGCTTCATAGACGCTGCTTTGACTTCATAGGTATCTTTAATTGACTTTTTGGATTAGAAACGTGGTCAACAAGTTGGCCATGTGCCACACATGTTGTTAGCTTGAAGACCAAGCTAACTATGTGGCCCACACGTAGAAAAACTTGCCTTGTAAGTCAAGGCATGTGCCCTACAAAGTCAACACATATTGAAGGTCCTATAGAACGTCGCCATGTAGGCACTAGTTAGATAGTATATATAGAGACAAGAGTGAAGCCTTCTTCACTCTTGTCAATTCCTTTCTTGCTTCCAGTCTAGTTTCAAGGATCTCTAGTTTCTTTGTCTTTTGGCAATAGCCATTCCAGTTTCTCTTTCAATATACATACTTGTTTATTTATATTTTGTTACCTTTTCTTGAGTGAAGGCACATTTGTCTAAATTATTTTTTCATCGAGTTCTTGTCTTTGACAGATTGACAAGAGTACACCTATAATATCAGAGCTTTGTCTAATCTTGATTAAGAGTGGATTACCCCTTTTTCTTGATAAGATATAAGCATATTAGAAGTTGCGGATTATCCTCTTCTAAACTGATATTGTCCTTTGTATTTTCTTTGTTCTCAAGTCCTCTCTTTTATTTGTCTTGAGCGATATTAGACATCTTCTCTTTTCTAAGTATTATCATGGTAGAACTTATTGAAATGAAGAGTGCAATGGCACAAATGTAAGAGCAATTGAGGGAGTTAATGCTTACGATGCATCAACTTAATTTACCTTTATAAGGAGCAATAAGATTGGTAGAAAGTGAAGATATAGAAATGGTTGGAGCTGCTTCAACATCTGTACCAAATCATGTCCTTTCTTCTATGGTGGAACGCCCTCCCAGTGTTAGAGAATCAAGAATTGTCCTACCCAAGAAGTTTGATGGCACCAGATCTAAGTTTCGAGGATTTATCAATCAAGTGCAACTTGTGATTGAACTTCAACCCCAAAGCTATCCAACTGAAGGATCGCAAGTTACATTCATTGGTACGCTTCTTTCATGTTCAGCACTATCATGATTTTCATCTTTTTTTGAACGACGAGATCCAATATTAGATAATCTAGAGGCTTTTCTAATGGAGTTTCGATCCATATATAGAGAACATGATGCAATTCGTGTTGCAACCAATAAGATCCATATTTTACGACAAGGCAATCAATCAGTAATGTTGTATGCTTCACAATTTTGATAACTTGCAACTGATATCAAGTGGGATGATGCTGCACTTATTAGCCAATTTCTCTACGGGTTATTAAGTAAAAAAATTAATGCTCAACTTATTTGTTCTTCAAACATTGAGTCAAGCAATTGACTTTGCTGTGAAGTGCGACAATCGCCTTTTTAAATTTTAATCTGAGAATCCTACAAGTGGACCTCAACATTACTATAATTCAATGGCAACACCAACATCTCTTCAACACATACATTTAGAAGTAGAGGATATGCAAATTGATGTAGTACGTTTCAAACCTCTTACTGAACAAGAAAAGACTTGTGATTGTCAAGAAGGATTATGTTTATATTGTGGAGAACCAAAACACACTACTCAACATTATCCAAAGAAATGATACAACCACAAAATGAGGAGTATGGCTGTGAAAGAAGACAATATGTCAGAAAACGAGTTTGTCCAGCTATAATAGGGATCGTGCATGTGGAACCTTGTACAACATCTAGTAAAGGTCTTATTCTCTCTTTAAAACCCTCTCCTTGTTTTACATTAAATGTTATTTTAGGACCTAAACATTACAAAGCCTCTGCCTCGTTAGATTCAAGAGCCTTAGCGTGTTTCTTAGATGAAGAATTTATCAAAAGACATAGCATATCTTTAGTAAAGAAAACTAAACATGTTCATGTAGAAGTCATAGATGGTCGTCCATTGTCTTCTTGGGATATTACTCACAAAACCCTTCCTATAGAAGTAATAATCAATAGTCATAATAGCTTTGTAGTATTTAATATCATTAGATCTCCCTCTAATCCAGTCATTTTAGGTTTATCGTGGTTAGAAAAATACAACCCTCAAATAGATTGGATTTTTTAAATTCTTACTTTTTCTAAAAGTATAACTAACAATGTAGTTAATCAAGTAGAGAGTCATAAGTCCAGTTCAATTAAACCCGTGTTTATAGGTGTAAAAGCTTTCTTGCATACTGCTATGAAAGAATGACCATATATTATTTATGCCACACCTGTTTCTACTGGTGAAAAGAATTCAAGTAGCATTCCAAGCCAATATCAAGAATTTCAAGATGTATTCAAAAAAAAGAATGCAGATACACTCCCGGAACATCGTCCCTATGATTGCTCAATTGATCTTCAAGAAGGAGTACAACCGCCATTCGGACCAATCTACAATTTATCACAAAATGAGTTGAGTGAACTCAAGGAGTATATTGAAGAAAATCTAGTCAAAAATTTCATACGCCATTCTAAATCTCCGATAGGAGCTCCAATTCTATTTGTGAAGAAAAAAGATTGATCATTGCAGATGTGTATTGATTATCGAGGACTCAATAAGATTACTATTAAGAACATGTATCCACTACCTTTAATATCTAGACTTCTTGATTAGTTGAATCAAGCTAAGATCTATACAAAAATAGATCTCTGGGGAGCATACAATCTAGTAAGTATCAAAGAAGGAGATGAATAGAAGACTGCGTTTCGAACTAGCTATGGACATTTTGAATACAATGTCATACCTTTTGGACTTATAAATGCACCAATAGCTTTTCAACATCTAATGAATGATATTTTTCGAGAGTTTTTGGATGATTTTGTAGTCTGTTATCTAGACGACATCATGATCTATTTTAAGAATCCAGAAGAACATGAACTTCATGTTCATCGTGTCTTACAAAAATTAAGAGATACAAGACTCTATGCCAAGATAGAAAAGTGTGTATTCCACACTACTCAAGTCAATTTCTTAGGTTACATCATTTCAAATGATGGACTTATGATGGATCCTAAGAAAGTTTAAACTATTATAGATTGGAAGATCCCAAAAGTGGTAAGAGATGTTCAATGCTTTTTGGGATTTGCCAACTACTATTGGATCTTCATCAAAGACTTCTCTCGAATTACAGCTCCACTTACACGTTTGACTTGTATAGACAAACTCCAATGGAATCAAGAAGCAGAAGTTGCTTTTGAATCTTTGAAGACAGCGTTTGTTTCTGTACCAATCTTATATCGTGTTGATTTTTCCAAAGCGTTCTTTATGGAAACAGATGCATCAGACTTTGCTCTAGATGTGGTTATATCACAAATGGAAATAGATGACAAACTTCATCCAGTAGCCTTTCATTCAAGAAAATTCTCAACAACAGAAATCAATTATAAGATCCATGACAAAGAACTTTTTGCAATTGTGGATGCTTTTCAAGAATGGCATCATTATCTAGAAGGCGCTTCCAATCCAGTCACCGTGTATATGGATCAGAAGAACCTCGAGTATTTTATGTCAGCATGTATATTAAATCATCGTCAAGCTCCTAGGAGCATGTCTTTATCGAGATTCGAGTTCATCATCACTTATCGATCAGGAAAACATAAGGTTTGTCTAATGCTTTATCTAGACATTTTTATCTTGCACCAAAAGAAAGAGATGCAGCTTTTGAGCAACAAAGAATGGTTCTCTTGAAGCAGGAGCAATTTTATCTTCGAGCAATAAAATCAACATTGACTGTTGATTTAACTTTTATCAAGTAAGTCCAATTAAGTATGTCTTCAGACCCTCTTGTTCATGATATCAAGAATAATTCTTTTAAATCTCATGATCCCTCTAAATTCGAGTTCAAAAACAACCTACTCTATTTCGAAGGACGCCTATATGTTCCAAAAGGAGAAGCACGTTTACGTATTCTTCAAGCTCGTCACAACTTCCCAGCAGTAGGACATTTTGGATACAACAAGACTTTAGAGTTGGTATCTAGGAATTTTTGGTGGCCTCAAATGTAGAAGGCAATCAAAGATTTTGTACAATCATGTGATGTTTGCTCAAGATCAAAAACTCCTCGTCATCAACCTTTTGGACTTCTTCAGCCATTATCCATTCCAAAACAACCATGGTCTTCTGTTTCTATGGACTTCATCACGGATCTTCCAATCACAAGTTCTTATGACTCTATATTCATGATAGTAGATCATTTTACCAAGATGGCACATTTTGTACCATGTACAAAATCTATCATATGTGAAGAAACAGCTAAGCTCTTTCTTGACAATATCTATTGCTATCATGGATTACCCAAGGATATTATATCAGATAGGGGAATTCAATTTGTATCAAGATTTTGGCGGACTCTTTTCAAGATTCTAAAAGTGGACATAAAACTATCTTCGGCATTCCATCTTCAAATTAATGGACAAACGGAGAGTGTTAATCAAGTTTTGGAGCAATATTTAAGATGTACCATCAACTACCAACAAGATGATTGGAGAAGTCTTTTGCCATTGCCAAAGTTTGCTTACAATAATACAGTACATTCTTCTACAAATCAAACACCTTTCTTTGCTAATTATGGTTATCATCCATGACTTGATACTTTTGATTTTTCAAAAGTTGATAATCCTGCTATGAAAGATTTAGCGATTCATTTATCAGAGCTACATACAACGATGAAGGCATAGTTAAAAGAGGCTCAAGAACAACTAAAAGTCAATAGGGATGTCTATCAAAAGGAACAACCACCATTTGTCTTAGGTGATAAGGTATGGCTACTTCGTCACAATATCAAGACCACTCGTCCTTGTGACAAGCTGTACTATCGAAGACTTGGACCATTTTCTATTTTTGTATAAATCAATCTAGTTGTATATCGTTTACATCTACCGGAGTCAATAAAAATCCATCCAGTATTCCATGTGTCTCTTCTTGAACCATTCAAGATAGTGGACATACCAAGAAGATGACAAGCTCCACCTCCTTCTATTGAAATGGACAATAATGAAGAGTTTGAAGTAGAAGAAGTTTTAGATTCAAGGTGGCGTCGAAATAAATTAGAATATCTTGTCCATTGGCACGGATATGATATTAGTGAATGCACATGGGAGCTAATAAAGAATCTTGCAAATGCAACAAAGGTGGTGGAGGCTTTTCATTGACGACATCTATCAAAATCAAGATGAAAACTTTTTTTATAAAAGAAACACATCTAGACAAGATAACATTCTACTTTCAATCCTTGTTTGTAGCTTCTTTGTAGTTTTGACATTCAAGAGATGGAGAACCAACAACCAATGGATTTGACTCAAGAGTCTTTATTTGCTGACATGCCGGACGAGACATTACGATTGTCACAACCTTCAAGACAACGTAATCGAGATGAAGATCTTCAAGAACGACATGTTCTTCCTTGAATAGATGGCGAGATATAACGCGTTTTGTATCACGATTTGGGAAGGGACTCCCGATGTTTAGTGATTTTGCTAGAGGTAGGAACAACTCCTGATGGTGTTCCAAATGTTCTATTCAAAGGAAGTTATGAAGTCCTCAATAATGATCAAATAACTGGGTGGTCTTTCCGCCCAAGTATGGGACACTACCGATGGTTGAGAGGCCCTATCAATCATCTTCGAAGAGGACAAAGATCAGAGTATGTGGCAAATACAATTTGTTGCATCATAGATTTCTTCAACATATGATGACCACTCCTCGTGGAACTCGTCCCTAGAAGAGGAGGTAATGTCACGGACATACTCATAATTACATATACAAATATGTAGAAGTAAGTAAAAGTAGGTAAAAGTAAGTTAATTCTATAGTATTTGATATGGAAGCTCCTAGAAGCTTCATAGATGCTACTTTGACTTCATAAGTAACTTGAATTGATTTTTTGGATTAGAAACGTGGTCAACAAGTTGGCCATGTGCCATACATGTTGTTAGTTTAAAGACTAAGCTAACTATGTGGCCCACATATAGAAAAACTTGCCTTGTAAGTTAAGGCATGTATCCTACAAAGTCAACACATATTGGAGATCCTATAGAACGTCACCACGAAGCTTTTAGTTAGATAGTATATATAGAGACAAGAGTGAAGCCTTCTTCACCCTTGTCAACTCGTTTCTTGCTTCTAGTCTAGTTTCAAGGGTCTCTAGTTTCTTTGTCTTTTGACAATAGCCATTCCAGTTTCTCTTTCAATATACATACTTGTTTATTTATATTTTTTTATCTTTCTTTGAGTGAAGGCACACTAGTCTGAATTGTTTTTTCATTGAGTTCTTGTCCTTGACACCAATTTATGATAAAACTTGTAAGATCCTAAAAATCTATTGTGATGTATTAAATTTATTCACTAATTATTTTAGGGCAAAAAGATGTATTTAGAGTGCCAAAATTAAATATATGATGAGTAGTATAGAAATTCTTAGATAAATAAAGAATTAGAATGTTAGTCATAAAAATAGAATCTGATTAAGTCTTAGAGGCAATTGTCTTAGTTGATTTAATATCTTTTCTTGTTGATGAATATTAAGGATTAGTTATTAAGATTAATATCTATAATGGCCTTTTATCTAAATATATTTCTTTTAAAAAAATAAATTTTAATTAGTACTTAAAAGAAGCATGAGAAAGAACTTCATATCTTTTTAATTATTGATATAAAAAATAGGATTTATAGTTGATTTATATTGATTTTCTTACTATAAAAAATTACTAAGATAGAAAAATATAGAATTAAATTTTTATAGCATCATATAAATATTATAAGAATTTTTAGAGTTTATTTAGAATTTTTTAGGAATTTTTTGAGCAATTTTCAAGACTTTGGTGAAAATAAGTTTCATGATATGGGAAGCCATTATGAAGAAATGGAACAAGATTTAAAGGCCATTTAAGATTTCTTAAGATGATTGAATACTTTTGAATACCATGGTGAAGTCAAAAATGCAAAAAGATTGGTTTTACTAGTAGAAAATAGGAGAACCAACAATTAGTATAGTCTTTGTAGGAAGAGAGATGCACAAGTCCCATATGGGCTGTAGTACCTTGAACATAGTTAGGAAGATAAGACTAAAGCCTTGTAGCCTCTTTTAGACACCCTTTTATACTATATGTGAGCCTTGGTGAGGTTCAAATTTTTAATCTATAAGCAAGTTATCTTTGAAGTAAAATATTTTTATTTAATTTTTTATTTATTTACTTATTATTTTTCAATCTTTATAATTTATTCATAGATAATTCGAATTTATAATTTCTTATGCCATTAAAAAGTTAAGAAAATAAAAATTTTAAAAAATAATTTTTTACTTTTATTTTTTACTTTTTATTAGGTAAAAACTTAGTAAATAGATTGTAACCAAGTTTTGGATTGTTTGATTGCTTGATTTCATTTATTTCTTTTTTTTTATGGTTTTTCTTCTTTTATTCTTACTATTTTCTTCCTTTATTTTATACCACTAATTACAAACAAATCTTAATTGAGGCCATCTTATAATTTGGATTGAAGGATAAAATTTACCTTCATATTTTGGTGTGTTTGCTAGGAGATAGTAATTATGAGATTATTTTTAAATTTTGTTAGAATTTTTATTATTTTTAATTATTATATGAATTTATATTATATTTTTATTTTCATATAAGAAGTGATGTGAAAGAAAAACTTTCAGATAAAAGATTCAAGCAATATAGAATGTGCAACACATAATATGTCAAGAATCATTTAACTTGGAGTTAAGAAAATGAAGGAATGATCATGGACCTAATGATAAGGCATACTTGCTATAGTAAGAGAACTTTAGGTCCATCCTTTTTTGATAAATAGCTCTTAGATGATGCACCATGTGTAAATTCAAGATTATGCACCAAAAATTTATTTAATTAATTTTTGGTGTTTTGATAAGATATAATATTATTTATTTATTAATTATGAAAAAATGAAGATTTTTGGCCTAAATTATAAACCAAGGCCTTAGATTATGAAATTGATATTAATAAAATTTAATTATAAAACTTAGATTTTAGAAAATATTAGTTTTTGTTTAAGATGAAGTTGTTAAGAAATGTGAAAATAATTGTAGTCAGATTAGGGTGAAAAAATGATGGAAAGTTATTTCATTCTTGAAACCACAAAAAATGGTGAACGAAGAAGATGAAGAACTACTTTATTCTTGAAGCGATAAGAGATGGTAAAGAAAAAAGAAAGAAAATAACTTTGCTCTAGAAGTCACAAATGATAGTGAAGAAAAAAGATAGAAAGCTATTCTATCCTTCAACTATTACTCCCATGACAACAAATCAAACAAACTCTTAGCAAATCCCTCTCAAATATTGATGTTTCTATGAATAAATTAATAAATTATTTTACATGATTTTTAGTTAATTCAGTTATTAGGGATTAAAATCTATACATTAATTGATATCCATAGTGATTTATCATTACTTTTTGGTAAATGGATGCCAATCGTTAATTTTTCTAGTAAGTGGCATTGGTTGGAGATCATGGACAGTGTAGATTGACCTCTTAATGACAAGTGGTCCTAAAACTATTGATTGATAGTTAGAACTACTTGAAATAAGTTCAAGTGGCATACAAGTTATATCACTTGCATAGATTAGCTAGTGAAAAGGCTTCCAAATTACTTATTAAATGTAAGTTATCAACAACAATAATTACTAATAAATGGCTTAAAGTCTTTGATATATATAGCCCTTTAAAAGCCTATTTCTTTCTTTCTCACCTTTTAGTAGAGTCTTTAGCAAGGGTGGCCTATTGAGGCTCTAAAGAATTATATTTTTTATTTTTAATAATTTATGTTATAAGTTGGCTATTTTATATCCTTGCTAGTCTTCTTAGAGTTCATTATTAGTAAGATTAATTTTTTGTTTAAAAATATTTACTCTATAGGAAAAAATAATTAATACAATGTCATATTCCATATTATTATATTTAAGAATGTATTAAGCATCTGATTATAGAAGGTGGAATTATATTTTATAACTATCCAAGAATTCTAATATGTTTCACTCTTATAAAAAGAATGTACTTTGAATTATAATTAAAAAATGCTTAAATCTAATACAAAGTGCTCAAAGACATGCTTCTTAGTAATTTCAATCATACATAAATTCCAATTACCTTATTATTTTATAATTAGGTAATTTTGAATTTTCTTTACAAATCTTAATTCTAATCAGTAAGCTTTAGTGAACTGTAGCTTTTAATTTAATCATCTACTTGAAGCAAAATTTTACAAACAAATACTAATATAAATCTTTTATGTTCTCAAAAAGAATTCATCCCAATCAAACTTACACACTGTGAGAAAACGCCCAAAAACCACAGTGATGTTAGTTAGCCATCCACTTGAAAGTTGATGCAAATGTTCTAACATTGATTTTTCCTTCTTCAATCGTTAGTTTTAATTCAAAATTGGTAAATAGCTTGATCTTCAAGTCTTCTAATACCATGCCAAAATTTACCTTGATTTAATTAGTAGATCTTTAGATGTCATAGCAATCCTATCCAATCTCAAATTGCCAACTTCTGATATCTTCTTGTATCAAAACCTAGATATCTCTCAACTACACCATTAAATTATTTTACATACATTTAATACATGAAATTAACTAAAAAAAATTAAATTTTGAACTATAGATGTGACACCAATTATACGAATTAACTGAGAGTGCTAATCCTCATTATATTGTATGAATTCCAAGTTACCAATAGAAACACTGCTTTTGAATAACAATCGCCAAATCAAATCAAATCATAAAAAAATAAGCCTTACATCTTTGGAACAAGCTCCAAGCTTGCTCTTGAATTCTAATCTTCAATCTTCAAATAAAATCCTATTTTACCATAGGCAATCATTTTAGTGGCTTGTGGTTTGATTTTGATCCTATCTTACAAATAGTCAATCTTCGAGTAACAATCTAATCTATCTTAGGGATTTTTTAGTCCAATCCTATCTTCAACTTAATCTTAATATCAACCATGCTAGTTATTTACCTCTTTTAACTTAAATTTACTAATTAATGATCTTTCTAAGATAGCAAAAGAGTCTCTACAACCTAGAAGGTAAAATTACTAACCAATCTTTAACCTATTTACTATTAAAATAAGAAAATAAACTAAGAGGCTTTTATAAAAGCCATGTTTAAATATCTTGAATTATTATTGAACCAAGATAATTATATATTAATTAGAAATCCAATTTTGATTATATTTTCACTATATAGTCATATTACATTATGACAACAGTGTTGAAGTAGAGAGAATTTGCCTTTAGAAAGCACTAAGCTTTTGGCTAATATTAATTACTCAACTAAGTCATAAGTTAGAAAAGTATCAAGTTTTTATATAAAATTATCCATATATAGGCAATTACATCAATATATAAGTTCTAAGTACTAAATATCATCTAAAATATAATAAAAATATTATAAAACCTTAGATATTCTGAAGGTGAAATCTTTTTAAACTTCAATAATTCATATTTCACAATTAGACCATTTAAATAAATTAAAATTATACATGAAGTATTAATATATTTTCAACAACTACTGCAGTAAATTTCAATTGCAAATTCATCATAGATCTTGAAATATTACCAAAATTCTAACAATTATTTCAAATCCTTTCTTACATATACTTGTGTATAATTTTCTTCATATCTTAAAAATTTAGTACTTAAATGCCATAAAATTTTGACATATAGCTTTTTAACCTAATAGCATTCACTTATAGAAATTTTAAGCCAAAAATTCGTCCAAAAATTCAAAAAATGGCTCCAACCATTACTATCAACAAAAAAACTCACTTACTACCTTTGAATTACATATGCTATCTTCAATGCAAAATAACTCCTTTATAAAAAATTAAAATGTAAAAATTCTTTCATAAAAGATATAGGTCTTAAAATCACTTTTGTAATTACACCTTCTAATCTCCAAGAGCTATCAAAAAACTCTTTGTATCCTCAAAAGAACAATAGTTTGTCTTAAAAAGTCACCTTAACTTCCAACGGCTATAACTTCATGACCTTAATTCCAAATCTTCTAAAATTTATACCCAAATTTTAGTCCAAATTTTAAACTTACAATTCTTACCTCTAATTCTTGAATGCCCCTTTTAAAGTTGCCAAAAGCCTTATTATGGTCATAGACATTCTCTTAAGAGCCTATTAAGCATAGCTTTTGACCAATAGAGATGTAGATCTTCACTTCTTGTCTTTATCCATCCATATCTTACTTTCATCCCTCCAAATAAGTTTCTTAGAGGTTTGGATCTTCATCTTTGAGTATCAATCTTCTCTTTAAATTTTATATTAAATATCTAAATCTTATAGAATTTAAATACTATAATCAAACTAGGTAAATCTCTTAATTTTTTTTTTTATATCAATTCTTTTTAAATTAACCTACTAACTACTCTAATACACATCAATAATTTTAAATATATTATATATTTTAGTTGATTTTTACATACTATAAATAATTATAGTATAATAACGATTCAACAAAGAAATCATCAAATTTGGAGTTAAAATGAAAAAATTATGAAGGATTGAAGTTGGAAGATTTTTTTTTTCTTTTGCTTTTGTTTATTGCTACTTTGACCAATTCTATGGTTTTCATCTAGCTGCACTATTTTCATTTAATTATATTATTTTCATCCAATTGTATAATTTCTATCCAGTTGTATAATTTCTATTCATTTGTATTATTTCCATCTAACTGCATAATTTCTATACTGTTGCATTGTTTCCATCCAACTACATGATTTCTATACTACTGCATTATTTCCATTCAACTATGTGGTTTCTATACTGCTATGTTGTTTCTATCCAACTATGTAACTTCCATTTAATTGCATAATTTTCATCTAATTGCATTGTTTCCATTCAATTGTATAATTTTTATCTAACTTCACTATTTCCATCTAGTTGCCTTATTCTATTTATTTTTAATCATCCAATTATTTTTATTTTATTATTTCTATCTAATTATTTTTTTTATTACTTATTTTAAGTTAAATCAAATGATAATATTACTTAAAAGATATTATTTAGAAAGTTAAAACTAAAAATACTTGATTAATTAACCAACCATAAAAATTATCACATAATTGGCTCTTATTACCTTCCAAACTTGTTATGTAGTTATTTTATTTTTTTGTGTATCTTGATGTTAGCTTTTTAAAAGCTATCACATATTTGAATTAGATTAAAATTGAAGTTTTATTGAATTTTTTATTAGAAGAGGATTCATTGACTTGGTAGTTTTTTATATTCTATGTTTGAAAAGGCATTTCTTAGTGTTTGTTGACTATTTTAAATTAGCTAGTTTTGAAATAAAATCATCTAAAAGATAAGCTTGGAGTGGTATAATTTTCAGTGCAATTGCATTAGTATTCAATTTTTGATAATTTTTGGAGTTGAAGAGGAAGCTTAGAAGTATTTAAGAATTTTTCATTAAAGATATAGCTTGTCTTTAAGGTTTCATCACTACCTTCTTTGTAATTTTTTAATTGAGGATCTTTTCTAGTAGTTGAGGGAATTGATCACCATTTCCACTTCTAGTATCTTATCTTTTTACAAGAAACAAAGAATTATTTATTTGAATTTATAATCCTTTATTTCATCCTTCTAAATTTTCTTGTAGGCGGCCTTTTTCTAGTGGTAGAGGGATTTAATCACCCTTTCTACCTGCTATACCTTTTTTCTTCATAAATATAAGATAGAAAAGATTTTCCAATGATAGTTTAGAAAAATTACTCTATCAACAAAACAAGAAGAAGAAAAATAAGACAAGAGCAATTATTTAAGATACCATATTTTCAAAGTAAGTCTTCTATTAGGCAATCTGGTTGAGTTTTAATTTTATTAAACTAATATAGATTGTGGATTGAAGAATGAGAAGCACAAGAAAAAAAAGTGGCATTAAAAATTTAAGACTCAAATAAGTTCTTTGGCTCTTGTCAATTTATTTTAATTCTTTCAAATTTTAGTAGATACAAATAAAAGAAAAGAATTAGAATTCAAAGTTAGAAGGTAGAATCTAAGAAAAAGATGCAAAAAAATTAAGCTTTTAAGCTATCCTATAAATATTGGTGTAATAAGATAGATAGAACTTATAAAACCTTGTGTCTTCAATCTTTAAAATTTTCACTTAAACATATAATTTGGAATTAGTTAAGAAAAAATTATTCAATTTAGAAGTTTATTAATAAGTTCTAAATTGGTTGTAGATGCAACCAAGTGAATTTCTCTTCAACATTGCGTGAATATTTTTAAAGAATAATTTTTGTATCATAAAGTTGTATTTTTAATTATTTATAGTAGGTAATTTTTTAAAAATCTAATTGCAAAAAGGTAAGAAAAAAGGAAAGCTTAGACTCCTTGCCATTTTGATATAGAAATTTTTTCACAACTAAGATTATTTAGGATCACTCCTATATAATAGTAGTTTTATATAAAAATTAAAGTTAAAAATAGCCTTGTTAGACATAATGCTCAAGCAAGCCTTTTTCTTTTATTTTTTTATTTTATTTTATTTTTTTTCCTATCAAAAGATACTTTAAATGGATTATAAGTGTAAGAGCCAAAATATTTTAATTTGATTTTGTAAAAATTGACATATTAAAATTATGAATCTAATTAAATATTATATTCATAGTTGTATTAGATACATCATTCTACTAGATCTAAACAACCTAAATTAGTCCTATCTAAAGAAAATCTGGAAAAGCCATTAAAAAATCTATTCCAAAATTTAGAAGAATTGAGGTCTGACATTTGAACAAATAAGACCTACTTACAATGTCACAAGATTTATTTGTAATCAACTTATTGGAATTAAATCCTAAGTAAGTCAAAATAAAAGAAGAATAAGACCTAAAATCTCTTAATTCTTTTGTAGAAGTAAATCAAAAAAGAAAAGAATCAAGATCTAATTTTCTTTCAATGGATTGTCAAAAAGAAGCCTCTCTAAATTCTATATCCATAAATTCCTTAGTTTAACAAAAAAAATTCTCTATTTTAATTCTAAAGGAAGTATAAACAACTCCCATGTCTCACAATCTTCTAACCTTTAAAAGGATTAGAGATAATGATCTCTCTGCATACATAGAAAGATTCATAGAACTTCTTACAATGTGCTTAATTATTAACCCGAGATGTGAACTAGTATGGTTTTTGAGTGCATTGAAAGATAGAGGCTACAAATGGTATAAAAACCATAATCTTTAAACCTTTAAAAATTAAAACATGCTATGAGAGCATTTTTAGAAAAATTTAGACCAAAAATGGAGCAAAGTAATGCTATACAATCCTTTCTTCTTTGAGATAAGGAAACAGAAGAAAAATCACTATATATATTAGGTAGTTTGAATTAATAAATACTAATTTTATAGAAATATTTTTTACAAATGATATCTTTATCTATTTTTTATCTAAGGATTTAATAAAAGAAAATTATAATTAGAGAAATATTAAAAGGCTAACCAAAAAATTTATATGATATTAAAAAAATAACAAGAGTTATTGAAGACATTGATAAGTAATAAGAACAAATGTGGAGGAAAGAAGACCATGAAATTCCTATTTTTATCTCCATTCATGCCTAAAATATTAGAAGTACCTAAAAAAATCCTAATAGATCAATTGATAATCATTTCCAATTAATGAATCATTATTGGTCATCTTTAAAGGTTAGACCACTATTTACCCTTTCAAAACTTATATATCTAGAAGATAAAAATAGATAGAAGGAAGAATTAAAAAATAAATTCTTCAAAGCCAAAAAGAATTTCAAAAGAAGCTTCTACAACAAATGCAAGTAATGCGAGAACAAATGACTTTATCAATTAAAAGTCAAAATTTCATCCAAGTCCTATCATCCATAGAATCAGATAGGCACACTTAAAGATTTTAATACACTCAATAAAGCCAATTAAGAAAAATTAGTCAATTTTTCTCCACTTTACAAAGTTACAACAGAATCTCAAACTGCAACAATCTTATATCTTTTTTTATAGGAGCCAAATCAATATAGGGTTTAATTTTCACCTATAAAGCCATGATTATTTTAATCAAGGTTTTAAAAATCAACCTAGATAAATTCAAGAAGTACATCGCTTTTATGAAAAAAGACACATATTTGATAGTTGTTGAGTAGAAAATAGAGTTGTTTGTAGAAATTACGAAAGCAAATACTCCACAAAGGTATATAAACAACCTGACAAGGAAGTTATTCTGAATTCTACTTAAAGAAAACAAAGAATCCTAATTTGGCAACACATTAAAACCTCCCAATTTTTCCTATATTTATAATAGTAATCATCAAAATTAATATCTTCTATTGGATTTAAATACCAATAGAAGATATATCTCTCTAAATTTGAATCAAAATCAACATGGCCAGCAAAATAATGGCTATTGGTCATAAAATGTGAGGTATTCAAAAATACCAAATGAAAAAAAATAATCTACAATTCATGAGAGATCAGCCTTCTTCTTCCCAAATTAATTATATCTTTCATGAAGAAGATTTTTGTAAAGAAAAAGAAATCCTTTATATGCCAATCTTTGCAATTATGATAAGGTCTAGATATATTACTTCTTTTCCTCCTACTTCAATTAATAGTAATAATAGTTTGGAAGACTTTCTACTTTTTGAATTTAAATAAAGCTACAAAAGATGCAATGGCTAATGTTAGGACTTTTAAAGAAATATCTTATGTTTTAAAGCTCATGTCTATTAGGTTATCATAAAATTTGAAGAAAAGTATCCAAACAAAGTTTTTTTTTTTAAAAAAAGTAAAAAAGAGCTAAAATATCTCACCTTAAACATAACAATTCACTACAACTTAAAAGTGAGAACCAAGTTAGATCATATGATTTATAAAAAGATTTTAAAAAAATTAAAATTAATATAACAATTATACAATTATTGGAGGTTTTTCTAATAATAAGAAAGACTTTAGAATGGACCTTTTTAGTAAGAAACACCAAAAATCTAAGGCAAAAATTTAAGTCCAAATTAAAACTATTTTAAGAATACAAGAAGTGAAGGCAATTGAATTAGAAGTATCTATAGTAGATAAAATCATATTCTATACTATTGTAAATGGAGTTAGTAGATTAAATATTATGCCATTGAAAACTATAGAAAAATTAGGATTTAGCATTACTAATCCACTTCATATGTGATTAATATAAAAAATCAAAGTCAAAATACTCTTTTGAAGCAGATTAGTAGTTATGGAGTGATGATGGATAGTCAAGAGTATTCTCTCACATTCCACAATATTCACATGCATCCAAAAAAAATTCTTATTCCTTGCTCTTTGCTAGATCTTAGTTGAGGGTAGCTAACACAAAAATTGATTGGAATAGTAATAAGCCTCATATCATTTATGACCTATCAAAAAACTTTATAAAAACATCTATTCAACTTCAAGGACTATCATTGTCGAAAACCTTGCCCCACTTTTTAGAGAATGAGAATCTAATCCCACAAACTAAGAAAGAGTTAATCTATATATATATATATATATATATATATATATATTTAGAAACCAAGGTAATAGCTCACTTAAGGATGTATAGGCCTTAGATTGTATGATTGAAAAGATGATAGAGAATTCACAAAATAGTTGAAGAATCATCCTAGTTCAAGTGTTAATTTTACAAATAATTTTGCCACTTAATAATAAGATGAATTGGAAGTAAATCTGGCAACCTTAGTAGACAATATCAATTGTGAAGATTTTTATGGGGTGAATATTGATTGCACTCAATTTTACAATGTAAAAGACATAATAGAAGAGAGTAATCTTAATCCACTTTTAGGATAGGAAGTAATATAGCAAATTATCTACAAATATCAAATGATTGGTATAGAGGATCTATAAAATAAACTCATGTTTATGATATAGATTACAAGTTCATGGATATGTCTCTTATACATGAAGAGCCAAAACTAATCAAAATAAAAGTCTAATTGACAAAAGATAAATTATTGAAGTACAAATTTTAATAAGAAAATATCAAAATGTATTTGCTTAGTCTTACAAAGATCTAAAAAGCTTACCTCCCAAATTAGCCCAACATCATATACCACTACTTCTAAGTTCAATCCTAATTAGATATAAGGAGTGAAGGAGGTCTTTTAAATAGACCCTCATAATTTTTTTAGTGTCCAAAAATAAAAATAAAATTTTTGTTAGGATTTGTAAGTATGTGTCTTAATAAACATCTAAAGGGCATAGAAGTATTGATCATGTAAGAGGTTTTCACGTGAATTACTTAGATTTGAATCTAGTTGGAACAAAAGGCTATTCCAATGACTTAGTATTAGAATAAGAAAGACTTATATGTCCATTGGATGTGTAATTTTGTTTCTATCTAAGTTGACATAATACATAGTATTTTTAAAATCATTGAATAAGATGTAGAATCTAAAACAAAAAGAATATTATTTTGTTGGAACATCTCTATTCCAGATTTTAACATTTGAACAAGCTCCATATAATTCACATCATGTATTATTAATTGCTTATATTGCCCATCATTACTCCATATCAATTGACTACCTTAGCTTCTTATAAGAATTCTTAGATATAATATTTATTTTAGAACTATGGTCAATTAAAATAACAACTAGTTCTTCTATATCTTCCACCTCCACTAATACTTTTGTAGTTGTTCTTGCCTTATGCTTTTGAATATAATGGCTTGAAGCTTTTATTTCCTTATTACTATAATCTTCAAAATGTACTTGCTGATTATAATTATTCTTTTTACTTATTAATTGGTTGTAATAATTATCAACTTCTTCTTCATCCTTATATATCCTTGCATCAATAGAATGACTTTTTTCAGCTTCACCTATTATTTCTTTTTTTTTTAATGCTATCAATAATAACATCATAAAATTCTTTCTTTATAATTTCTAAAATCTCTTTTAATATGAACTCCACTTTAGTATTTAATACAAAAATTTTCAACACCTCCTTTAAATTTATTGATGCTTTAATATCATAGAGTAGTTTATAAGCTATTGATTTTTTTATTTTTTATTTTTTAATATTGTTGAAGTATCTTTGATAAAAAATTCTTGTGAAGCTACCTCACAAGCTTGGTCTCCTTAAGTTTGCCTCTTAGAAGAATTTTCTTCTCTTATATCATTAAAATTTACTTGTCTCTTTTTTTCTATTAAAGCTTCATATTTATTCTTAGCAATATATACATGAATTGAAAGATCCTCTAAAAGATCTATCTAACTTGTGGCACCACATATTATAATTTTAGTTTTTAATAATACTTCTAGAAACATTTTTTTGTTTATTCATTAAAAAATGATAGTAATTTCATCCAAGAGCCAATTTCGTTACTAAGGCTTATGGCTCTTGTAAGTAGTCAAGAAAGAATTTTTTTGATAAATCTAACTTCACCATTGTGTTTAAAACACCTTTTTATGCAAAGTTTGACTATTTACATGCCTCAATCCATGCTCAATTGTAATTTTCATGGAAGTTTTTACTTACAAGGATCTTGGCATTTTTTTGTAAAATTTTTCAAAATGAGAATTTTATTGCTTCACTTATATTTTGAAGGAGAGGGTGCAGATCTTATTTTCTTCACTCCATGGGATGAATCCATTGCCACCATTGCATTAAAAAGGCTCCCATTAATTAGAAGAACCACCATGTTGCTTGAATTTGTCAAATTTGGAAGAAAGCTCAAAACTATCATTGCTAAACTTCAACAAATTTCATAGAGAATTATAATTCTAACTCATTCTAAATCATATGAAATAATTATAGGTGCACTCATAGGCTTTTAGTCAATCCTCATAGTAGTGACTAACAATCTCTAAATTATTAAAACTAACTAAATTACTATTCTAATTTTCTAATTCTTATCATTTTAATCCTAATTAATCTATTTCAAAGAATCAGGCTATAATTTATATTATCAAAGATTGTAATCCTAAAAATTTTATAAAATTAAATTCTACTTATAAATGTCCTAATACAACATGTTTAATTATCATAAAATAGAAAAATAATAAAAATTTAGATTTTAAAGCATAATTGAGAGCTTACACTATCTTTTTGGAAAATAACTCTTTGTTGCATTATATCATTAAATTTATTGCAATCCTTCCTAGTATGAAAAACATCATCACACCAAATACATCTTTGTACATATTCTTATTTCAATTAGTTTTAGAAGTCTTTTCTTCAAGTCTTGCCAATTTAATTTGAAGATCTCACATACCACATATAATTTCTTTAACTTTCATATCTTCTTTTTTTGATGTAGATTGTGAATCATCAAATTGATTCATTAGTTATTTTAGGATAAAAAGATGTATTTAGAATGCTTAGAACCATGATATATGGTGAATAGTATAGAAATATTTAGACAAATATAAAATTAGAATATTAGTTGTAAAATTAGAGTTTTAGTAAGTTTTGGAGGCAATTATCTTAATTGATTTAATAATTTTTTTTACTTATTATTAAATATTGAGGAATATTTACTAAATTAAATATTTATATTGGCCTTCTAATTATACATATTATTTATAAGAAAAATTATAAATTTTAGTTAGTAGTAAGAAGAAGCATGAAAAAGAATCTCATGTCTTTTTAGTTAATTATATAAAAAGTAGGATTTATAGTAGATTTAAATTAATTTTTTTACTAAAAAAAACATTAAGGTAGAAAATTATAGCCTTAAATTGTTATTAATATTATATAACCATTATAAGAATGTTTAGAATTTATTTAGAATATTTTAGGAATTTTTAGAGTAATTTCCAAGACTTTAGTAAAAATATGTTTTACCACTTCGGGAGCCATTATGAAGAAATGGAGTAAGATTTGAAGGCCATGAAAGGTTCATAGGCTAATTGGAAGTTTTTAAATACCATGGTGAAGTCAAAAATGTAAAAATATGGATTTTACCAGTAGAAAATAGGAGGACTAGTAGCTAGTATAGTCCTTGTAAGAAGGAAGGTGCATAAGTCCCATATGGGTTGTAGCACTTTGAAGGTAGTTAGGAAGATAAGACTAAGGCCTCGTGGCCTCTCTTAGGAACCCATATGCACTACTTGTGAACCTTGGTGAGGCTCAAACTCTTGATCTCTTAAGCAAGTTATCCTTGAGATAAATTATTTACTTAACACTTCATTCATATACTTATTAATTTTAAACCTTCATAACTTACTCATAATAATTCAAATTTATATGTTTTTTATACCATTGAAAAGATATAAAAAAATTACTTTCTAAAAATATATATATTTTTTATATTTTTTTTTATTTTTTACTAAATAAAAATTTAGTAAAGAAACTGTGACTAGTGTGATAGTATACAATTATTTGATTATACTTGTTTTACTTATTTTACTTGTGATTTTCTCCTTTTATCTTTGTTCTTGCTATTTCCACTTCACACTACTAATTACAAGTAATTCTTAATTGAAGCCATCTAGTAATTGATATTGAGGAGTCAATTTTATACTCATATAGATGCTAAAGATTGAATAATAGGCATTGCCAATCATGCTATATGTACTTGAATTTTAGGTGCTTGTAATATTTTTAGAATATTAATCTTATCTTTTTTCTTTTCTCATTTTGTGAGCAAACCTATAATGTCTTTAACATTTTTCTACTTTGTTGTCAATTATTCATTTTTTTTTATTTTCAAGAAGAAATTTTAATTTTTCTTATAATTCTCTATTGACATCTTAAAGAAATAATTCAAGCTTGTTTGGCTCCAATATTAACTTTTCTATCTTTGATAATTAAAAATATTACCTTTTAAATTTTGTTAATAGTTCTATTTCTTGTAAATTTTTATTAGGCCTCTAAATCTATTCTAAAAATAACTTCTTGATAATACAATCAATATCTTTAAAGAAATATTTGTCTTTTAATGTATGTAAAAATATCTCCTATGATCTTCCATAATGCTTCATAACTAATATAATAAGTTTTTGTATTTCCAATTTTGTAGCAATTCCAAATAGTTCAATCATCTTCTTTTGTACCTAATGTAATTATTACTACTTGTCACAGATATATACCTATTGTAATTATTACTTAAATAATATAAATAGATAGAATTAGATAAAAATAAATTAATTTCCTAGTACCTTCTAAAAAATCTTTCTAGAACATTTTTAAATTTTTTTTTGACTTTATATGTGTTTGTAGTTCATTGATAGGTTAGAAACTTAGTCAACAAACTACCTATGTATCATATGTATTGATAGCTTGCATAACAAGCTAACTATGTGGTGCCCATATAGAAAACTTGCCTTGTAAGTCAAGATACATGTCATGCAAAGTCAACACGTTTTTTGGAGGTCCTATAAAACATCGCCACATAGATCTTAGGTAGATAGTATATATAGAGATAAGAGTGAAGCTTTCTTCAGTCTTATAAATTTTTTTCTTCATTCTAGTCTAAATTCGAGAATCTCTAATTTCTTTATCTTTTGGCAATATCCACTATAATTTTCTTTTTAGTATATATACTTCTCTATTTTAATTTCTTTAAGAAAGTCTTACCTGATTATTTTCTTTTATTGAATTCTTATTCTTCACAGATTGACAAGAGTGCACTTACAATATTAGAGCTTTATCTTCTCTTAATTAAGAGTGATTATTTTTTTTTCTTAATAAGATATAAGCATATTAGAAATTACAGATTATCCTCTTGTAAACTAATATTGTTTTTAGAATTTTTTTTGTTTTCAAGTCCTTTCTTTTGTTTTTCTTGAATAATATTAGATATTTTTTTTAAGTGTTATTATGGCAAGGCTTGTTGAAATGAAGAGTGCAATGGAATAAATATAAGAAAAATTGAGAGAATTGATGCTTACGATATATCCACTCAGTTTATTGCTATCAGAAGTAATAAAATAGGAAGAAGTGAAGATATAGATATGATTAGAGCCGCTTCAATATCTATAATAAATCACATCTCTTTTCCTATAGTAGAACATCTTTTTAGTATTATAAAATCCAAAGTTGCCTTATCTAAGAAATTTGATGATATAAGATCTAAGTTTTGAAGATTTATCAATCAAGTATAACTTGTAATTGAAATTCAACTCCAAAGCTATTGAACGTTGAGATCACAAGCTAGATTCTTTGATACACTTCTTTCAAGTTTAGTATTAGCATAGTTTTAACTTTTTTTAAATAATAAGATCCAATATTAGATAATTTAGAGGCTTTTTTGGTAGAGTTTTTATTTATGTATAAAAAAATATGATATAATTTGTGTTGCAACCAATAAGATTTGTATCTTATAATAAGACAATCAATCAATGATATTATATGTTTTAGAATTTTGACGATTGGTAATTGATGTCAAGTGAAATGATGTTGCCCTTATCACCTTATTTTTTTATGAATTATAATATAAGCTAAAGAAATTGATGCTCAACTTATCTGATCTTTAAACATTGAGTCAAGCAATTGACTTTGCTGTAAAGTGTGAAAATCATCTTTTTGAGTTTCAATCTAAGAATTATGCAAGAAAATCTACATATTATTATAATTCAATAAGAATATCAATGACATCTTAATTTAAATATTTGAAAGAAAAAGATATATAAATTGATGTGATATAATTTAAATCTCTTATTGAATAAAAAAAGACTCATTGTCATAAAAAATAACTATATTTATATTATAGAAAAGCTAAGCATACTACTCAACATTATCAAAAGAAACAACATAACTACAAAATAAGGAGTACAACTATCAAAGATGAAAAAATGTCAAAAAATAAATTTTTCTAGCTATAATACGGATTGTGCCTTTGAAATCTTATGCAAATGAAGGTCCTAATCTCTCCTCAAAAATCTCTCATTGTTTTATAATAGATGTGTATTTAGGATCTAATAATTAGAAAGCTTCTACTTTAATAGATTCAAGAGCCTCAACTTGTTTTTTGGATGAAGAGTTTATTAAAAACCATAGAATTTTGTTAGTAAAAAAAACTAAATCCATACATGCACAAATCATAGATAGCTATCAATTATCTTTTAGAAATATTGTTTATAAAACACTTTTTATAGATATAATAATAAATGGTCATAATAGTTGCATAATTTTTAATATAATTAGGTCTCGTTTTAATTTAGTCATTTTAGGTTTATCGTGGCTAAAAAAGTATAATCCTTTGATAGATTGAATTTTTCATAAACTTGATTTTTTCTAAAGTATTGTTAAGAGTTTTCTAGAAAGTCATAGATTTAGTATAGCCAAATCCGTACTTATAGATGTAAAAACTTTCTTATATACTACAAAAAAAGAATTATCTTTTTTTATTTATTCTATATTTATTTTTAATAATGAAAAGACTTCAAATGGTACTTTAAATCAATATTAAGATATTTAAGATATTTTTTTTTAAAAAATACAGATATTTTCTTGGAGCATCATCCATATGATTAGTCAATCAACCTTAAAGAAGGAAGTCAGCCACCATTTAGTCCAATCTACAGTTTATCACAAAATGAATTAGTTGAACTCAAGAAGTACATTTATAAGGAGCATACAACTTGGTCCATAATAATAATAAAAAAAAAAGATGAATAAAAGACTACATTTCAAATAAGGTATGGGCACTTTGAGTATAATTGCATGCCTTTTGGACTCACAAATTCACTAGTTTCTTTTCAACATCTTATAAATGATGTTTTTTACGAATTTCTAAATGATTTTTTTGTTTCTTATTTAGATAATATTTTAATCTATTTTAAGAACATAAAAAAGCATAAAATTCATATTCATTGTGTATTACAAAAACTTAGAGTTATAAGATTATATGCCAAGTTGAAAAAATGTATATTCGACATTACTTAAGTTGGCTTTTTAAGATATATTATTTTCAACAAAGGACTTATGATAGATCCAAAGAAGCTTAAAACTATTATAGATTGGAAGATTCCAAAAACAATAAGATATGTGTAATGCTTTTTGGGCTTTACTAATTACTATTGGATCTTCATCAAGAATTTTTTTCAAGTTGAAACTCTTCTTATATATCTTACATGCAAAGACAAAATTTATTGGAATAAAGAAGATGAAGCATCTTTTGAAGCTTTAAATTTTGTATTTATTTTTATACTAATTTTATATTGTATCAAATTTTTTAAGGTATTTTTTATAAAAATAGGTGTATTAGATTTTGCTATAGGTGTTGTTTTATCAAAAATAGAAAAAAATGACAAGCTCCACCTAATAGCTTTCTATTCTAAAAAATTCTTAGCAATTGAAATTAACTATGAGATCTATATCAAAAAACTTCTTACAACCATGGATTCTTTTTAAGAATGACGTCATTATTTAAAAGGCTCTTTCAATTTAATCACTATATATATGAATCACAAGAACCTCAAGTATTTTATATCAATACATATTTTGAATCGTCACTAGGCTCATTGGAATATGTTTTTGTTAAGATTTGAATTCAATATCACTTATCAGCCAGAAAAACTATAAGATTTGTTCAATGCCTTTTCTAGATGTTCTTATCTTGTACTAAAAGAAGGAAATGCAGCTTTTAATTAATAAAAAATAATTTTATTAAAGCTAAAATATTTTTATCTTCAAGCATTGAAATTATAATTAAATGTTGATTCAACTTTTTTTAAAAAAAATCAATTAAGTATGTCTTTTAAACTTCTTGTTTATGATATTAAAAATATTTCTTTTAAGTCTTGTGATACTTCTAGGTTTAACTTTAAGAACAACCTACTTCATTTTGAAAGATGCTTATATGTGCTAGAAAGAGAAGTATATTTACGTTGTTGTGTTGTAACACGAGTATATAGTGAAAATAAAAAGAAAGGAGAATTTTATTAATATTCAGTTACCTCGAATATTGGGAGCATCGACCAACTCCAATGCAAATACTGAGTGGTCAGGTTCAGTCACTCCGTTATAGTCAGCCGGGGCATATTGAAATGCTCCGTTCGATTCCAATAACGGGAGTCAGCAGGAAGAGAAGGACCAATTCACACGACGGGTTCAAAGAGCCAATTGGATCAAATTTCAAGAATCCAATCCGGATCCTCTTATCCAATATGAGACCTGAATTGGCCGGTCAATCCAATTACGGGAAATCCAGGTCTTACTACGGGTCTTAGCCAATCCGACGCGAGGACCAATTTAACCCAATTACGGGAACATCCAGGTTACTACTGGACTCTTATCCAATATGAGACCTGAATTGGACGGGCGACTCAATGTCGTCCCGATTACGGGGTTCGATTCTGTTTCAGGCCGTCCTGTTCTCTATGTCGTTTCAGGGAACGTTGTTTTCGGTAAATGGATTTCTTAAAGGTAAAAACGGAGGAGAAAGCTCTGACGGCAAGAGCCAATTTCGGATCCAAGCTTGATGGTGGGAGCCAATTCCGGATCTAAGATGGAAGATTGAAGAAATTCAGAGGATAAGGTTAGGGGGGATATAGTTTTGAGAAAAAAAGTTTTTGAAGGAGGGGATTAGAGAGAGGAGCTTCATGCTTCAGGTCGGGGAAGGAAAGATAGAGAATTTGGATTTTTCTTCTTCGTAGAGTTTTGAGAAGGCTGAGGCAATCGCTGCTGAAGTCAGTATTGTAATGGTGAATCGGAATTTTTAATGAAGTGGGTTTGAATACTCTTGACTGTTTTGTGAAATCGAGTTACGTCTGTGATTGAAGGATTAAAAGGGCGTCTATAGGATTGAGTATGCGGAGTGAATGAAATTTATTGGATTAATCTAACAAGACAGTCAGTGGATACAAGATCGTAAGTACAAAGCGGTATTGAAGATTAACAGTTTGGGTTGTTCGGGGTTCTCTGTAACGTCTAGAGACCTACCGGTTGGGGCAAAAAGGACTTCGACAAGCAGTCAAAGAGCATCCATATAGATTTATGGTACATTGTTGCAGTGGTTTATATTCCAGCAGTCAAAACTGATAGACTACTTGACTATCGACGAATCTCCATACTACCTTCTACAGCCAGACGCACGGCGCGTTCTCGAGCAGAAAAGCACGTAATACGACAAAAAGTGGTGAACCCGACGTAAAAGCTTGAGGTAGAAAGTATTGGATTTCGGTTGATTTTATCTTTATTTTATGGAAAACAAAAATAAAAATTTGGAAGGATTTTTGGGAGGAGTTTCTAGTGGGGAGTCTTCTAAAGGACAAGGTATGCACATGGATCCGTCTATTGCTAGTTTGTTTCAAGCCTTCTCATTGTCAATGCAGCAACAGTAAAGCAATGATCGAAAGGAAGCTTTGGCAACTAAAGCATTGCAAGCAGTGGTCAATAAAAATGATCAATTTGATGGGAGGAATATTTCAAGGTATTTAAGATGTTATGTTCGTGAAATGGAATTAAATCGGGTTTCTGAGAAGAAAATGGTTGCACTATTTGGACTTGCCACGATACCAAAGATAAGAGACCACATTACATCGATTATGGATCGTTATGGGAATTCATGGGAGGATTTTTCACATGCATTGAAAGACGAATATTTCTTGGAAGATGTTGATCGCATTACTAAGAAGCTGTTTTTGGGATGGATTGAATGGCCCAATAAGAATTTGCAAGCAACAGAGCTACTAAGGGAATTTGAGAGGCAGTACTCTCAATTATCGAAGGTAGAAAAATTGATAGTGGAGCCGAACAAAGTTGATCTATTTCTTCAAGCTGCTGATGGAGAATTGCAAGAGAAATTAGAACCCCTTCTTGAAGACAAAGAAGAAGATGAAGGATTGACAACGAAGTAGAAGAACGTTGAAGATGCGGTCGGATTGCTTACAAAAAGATTGGAGGAAGGATAGGAGCAATATTCCGAAAATAGTACAAGCACCCAAAGTACCAGTACGTACAACACCACCAACAATGCCTACAGTTCAACCTTCGACATCCTTATCAAAGAAAGCAGATATGGGTATGGAAGAAATTATACGAGGAATGCGAGATCTTCAAATCAAATTGACAAGACTTGAAGAGAATACTTCTATAAAAAATTCGAAGAATGTTTCAAAACAAGGATATGTACAAAGATGCATTTGGTGTGATGATGCTTCACACACTAGAAAAGATTGCAATGAATTTAATAATATGATACGGCAGGGAATTATTTGCTGGAAAGATGGGAAGATAGCATTGAAAAATAGAGAGGATCTTCTTCAAACCAATTTTGGCAAGGGAGGAATGAGAGCATTGGTTCAAGATTACTTAAAAGAGCATGAAACAGTAGCACGAGAAAGTGCAAGTTATGGTGCTAGAGTAGATGATGAAATTGGTGGAAGTATGGAAACTAGTGAGTTTTGGGCTTCTGCCGTTTCTACAATGCAAGAAGGAAAATTACCTCGAGAAGCGTTATTGAGAACTGCAGCTACAATACGAGGTAGAACAGGTTGGGAGGATCCTGTTGAGTCTCTTTCAGTTCATGCATATATTGCTAAGAGCCAACATGAAGCTTTGATGGAAGAAAAGAGACGAGGAAATTTTGATGATACTAGAGAAGGAAATTCTTTTAAGAGGCAAACTCGAGGAGACAAGGCTCGGGAGGCAACTTCACAAGAATTGCCTGTAAAGGATACCTCATCATCATTGAGAGAAAAAACAATGGAGACAAAAGATAAGGGCAAATCAATTGCTTATAAGCTACTTTCTGACATTGAAGCGGCAACAAATTTGAAAGGGGTGTTGGAAGAACGTATATTAAATGCTAAGATGGAATTCACATTGAAAGAAGTCTTGAGAATTACAAAGAAGGAGTTTCATGATGTTATCATTGACAGTATTAAGCAAAAGAGGTAATTAATGGGCGAAACTGGAATGAGTCATGCTATTGATGCAAGAATATGTAGAGATGAAGAAGAGGTTGATATTGGTTACAAGCAACCAACAAATGAAAAGAATGGGTATAATCAGCGAGTACGTTTCGAAGATTCTAGTGACAAGGAAATGGAAACTTTGAGCCATTATACTCGAAAGCATTGGGCAAGGGCAACTACTGAGGTATTGGTGAAGGTAGGAGATATAGATGAACCAATAGTTGCTTTGGTCGACCATGGTTCTGAAATAAATCTCATGTCTAGAGAACTTTATAAGAAGCAAAAATGGCCAATTGATATGGAACATGGATGGGCAATACGAGCAGCTAATAACACACGGGGCTTATTACATGGAGCTTGTCCAGATGTCAAAATTTGGATTGAGGATGTTGCGACGGAGCAACATTTCTTCGTTCAAGATACAACGTCTTATCCGTTGATTTTAGGACAACCTTATATCACAGCAATACGGATGGAAACAAAAGTACTTGACGATGGTTCTGCTTATGCAAGGGTACGGAGCGAAGATGGGAGGAAAGCTGTACAATTTCTAACAGTACCTCCTAACCATGAACGGAATCGAGATAGGTTGAGGGAGAAACCATTGCCAAAGATTGTTGAAGGATTTAAGGATTTTAGGGAGGTACCACTGTAAAGCGAGATTATGGAGGTACAAAAGAGGAGGTACTCTCGCGAGATGAAGGTGCCTTTGATGCGAGTTTTATTGGTATATTGGAGAATGGAAATATTATGTATAAGAAAGTTGATGATTTAAAAAGAAAAGAAAGAAAAAGATTATATAATATTAAAGGACAATTACGCAAGATAGGTGCATTGCAAGATGATGAGAGGATTTTGGATGTTTATGAAGAAAATGGACTGGAAGATTCATTGGAATTGATTACATCTATTCGGTTAGGGGATAATGATAAGATTGTTGATATTCATTTGAGAGAGGTTTATACCATGCTTGAATCTTTTCAAGCACCAGAAGTCATATTAGAATCGAGATATAAAACGGCAGATAAGAATATGAAGCCTGTTGCCGGACCATTACCAGAGGATTCTAAAGAACAAATGAGAGAAGCATCAAAAGAAGCAAGTTTAAGCGATCCAATGAGTATTGGACATCAGTTTAATGAAGAAACTTTTGAAGAATTGAAGATTGGTTCTGATGGTTCTTTATTGCCGGAGGAAATTACTTGCTTCAAAAAGATGTTGGCTAAATAAGGTAGATCGTTTGCCTTCGAATCTCATGAAATTGGGTGTGTGGATCCAAATATTATAACACCTATGGTTATCTTCACTGTACCGCATGTACCTTGGAATCTAAGACCGATTCCAGTACCGAGGGTATATTTACCTAAATTGGTGGAACTATTGAAAGAAAAGATAAAGATGAAAATATTAGAACCCTCATTTGCGCCGTATTCTAGTGGATGGTTTACGGTACCTAAGAAGAATGGGTCACTATGGTTTATTCAAGATATGCAACCGGTGAATGCAGTAACTGTTAGGAATGCAGGAATTGGACCTATTGTGGATGAATTTACTGAGCCGTTTGCAGGAAGGGCGATCTATTCAATGGGTGATTTGTATTTAGGTTATGATCAATTTCAACTTGCCGAAGGAAGTAGAGATATGACAACGATGAGGACACCACTTGGATTGGTTAGAATGTGCACTCTTCCTCAAGGCGCGACCAACTCAGTTGCGCATATGATGAATGGGATGAATAAGGTATTGAGAGATTTTATTCTGGAAAAGACTATGCATTTTCTGGATGATGTTCCTATAAAAGGGTGCAGAGAAGGAGACAAGGATGAAACTTTAGATACGAGGGGGTGTCGCAAATATGTTGTTGATCATATACAAGATTGTGAAAAGATTTTAACTCGGCTTGGAGAAGTTCATCTTACATTATCGGATATGAAGTCCGTATTTGGAGTACGAGAGGTTGTAATTATTGGACATTTATGTGGATCCTACGGAAGAAAACCAGATCCGACTAAAGTTGATGCAATTGGAAGGATGAAAGAGGATTGTGATTCTTTAACAGAGGTTCGCAAGTTTTTGGGTGCATGTTTATTTTATCGAATCGGAATCTTTCATTTTTCTTACATAGCGGATCCATTATATGAACTGTTACGCAAGGGTTACCGATTTAAATGGGAAGAAAGGCATATTCAGGCAATGCAAAGATTGAAGAAATTATTGATGTCACCTCCAATATTGAGGAAGGTTGATTATAAGTGCAATAGACCAGTGATTCTTACTGTGGACACTAGTCCAATTGCCATTGGATGGGCTGTGGATCAAGATGATTCAAATGGGAGTAGATTTGCAGTTCGATTTGGGGCTAAAGTTTTAAGTATTCGTCAGTGTGCATATTCGTAAGTCAAAAGAGAACTTTGGGGAGTCGTTTCGGCTATGAAAGCTGAAAAGGACTATTTGATTGAGGCAGTAGTAGTAATTGAAACAGATTGCTTGCCATTGCTTGGAATGATTATTAACTGTTCAATACCAGATATTGCAATGTTGAGATGGATTGCTTATATTAAGTCACTAAATCCAAAATTTAAGCATATCACTGGAAAGGACAATTTAGTAGCAGACATGCTATCTCGAGCAAGATACGAGAGGGAAGACGAAATGGTTGAAGACATTGATGATGTCGGATTGAAATTCTATTCAATATCAAATCTCAACAGAGAAGACAAGCTATTTCTTGAAGAATCTTATGAAGGAGAATTATTGGATATTGGTCATTATTTGAATACCTTGACTAAGCAGGGGAATTGGTCTATAGAAAAATTCAAATAAATAAGAAAAAAAGCATATGGATTTTTACTTCGAGATGGATTCTTATGGAAGAGACCGAAGAAAGGAATTGGGATGCCACAACGAGTGATAGGCAAAAGGGAAGAAAAACTAAAATTATTAAAGGAGTTTCATAATAGTTTATGGGCAGGGCATAGAGGAATCTGGTCTACTTTTGCTAAACTCAAGGAACGATATTGGTGGAAAAATATGTATCGAGATGTGCTCTCATTTGTAGAGTCATGTGAAATCTGTCAATCGTATTCTAATATCCGACACCGAGATGGTCTTCATCCTACGTATCCTCTAGCTATTCATTTTAAATGGGTTGTTGATTTGGTTATTATGCTGGTTGGGTTATGGCAGATGAGATATTTGATTTTAGCTCGTGAAGATTTATCAAATCAAGTAGAAGGAAGAGCATTGAGGGCAAAATCTACAGAGGGGATTTGTAGGTTTTTGCTTGAAGATGTCATTTGCCGTTACGGGTGCATAGGAAAAATCACTGCAGATCGTGGAGAATTAAATGCACAAGAAGCTCGTAAGTTCTTCGAAAGATGTGGAGTTAAACTATCACTGACTACTGCTTATAATCCGGAAGGGAATGCGAAAAGCGAACGCGGTCACCCGCCGATTGTGAAAGCATTGGTTAAAGCTTGTAATGGGAAGGTTAAAGAGTGGCCACGGCTTTTGTCATTTGCATTATGGGCTGATCGAACAACACATAGTTCGGTGACAGGATATATGCCAGTAGAACTTATGACAGGTCAAAAACCAATTATGCCGATTGAAGAAAAGGTACTTACTTGGAGTATGCTACCATGGGAAGATGGATTGACAAGAGAAGAACTTCTGGCTATTAGGATTCGACAATTGGAGCAAAGAACAGAAGATGTCCAGATAGCATTGGGAAGGTTAAAAAGAGCAAGGTTACAAAACAAGGCGCGATTCGATAAGCAACATCGATTGAGACCAAAAGCAATCGAGGAAGGTGACTGGGTACTTGTTTATGACAATAGTGTGGATAATCAACATAGTACTTTGCGGAAATTTTCAAAACGTTGGTTTGGACCATATGTGGTAACAACTGTTCATGGTAATGCGACTTACTCATTACGGGAGTTAGATGGTACAAAATTGAAAATACCAATTACAGGGAAGCGAGTAAAAATATTTAAACGAAGACATACAGAGATGAATATGGAAGACCTTAATGAAGGTATAGAGATTCCGCAGCAAGAAGATGAAAGTGATTTGAATAATGAAGGTGACGAAGACGAACTGGACAAAGACGTAGAGGATATATTCTGAATCAAACAGCAATTGGGTAAATTGGTGCATACTGGAGGATGCACAGGTTCAGAGGTGGTGGATGTCATGTTGTAACACGAGTATATAGTGAAAATAAAAAGAAAGGAGAATTTTATTAATATTCAGTTACCTCGAATATTGGGAGCATCGACCAACTCCAGTGCAAATGCTGAGTGGTCAGGTTCAGTCACTCCATTACAGTCAGCCGGGGCATACTGAAATGTTCCATTCGATTCCAATAACGGGAGTCAGCAGGAAGAGAAGGACCAATTCACACGACGGGTTCAAAGAGCCAATTGGATCCAATTTCAAGAATCCAATCCGGATCCTCTTATCCAATATGAGACCTGAATTGGCCGATCAATCCAATTACGGGAAATCCAGGTCTTACTACGGGTCTTAGCCAATCCGACGCGAGGACCAATTTAACCCAATTACGGGAACATCCAGGTTACTACTGGACTCTTATCCAATATGAGACCTGAATTGGACGGGCGACTCAATGTCGTCCCGATTACGGGGTTCGATTCTGTTTCAGGCCGTCCTGTTCTCTATGCCGTTTCAGGGAACGTTGTTTTCGGTAAATGGATTTCTTAAAGGTAAAAACAGAGGAAAAAGCTCTGACGGCAAGAGCCAATTTCGGATCCAAGCTTGATGGTGGGAGCCAATTCCGGATCTAAGATGGAAGATTGAAGAAATTCAGAGGATAAGGTTAGGGGGGATATAGTTTTGAGAAAAAAAGTTTTTGAAGGAGGGGATTAGAGAGAGGAGCTTCATGCTTCAGGTCGGGGAAGGAAAGATAGAGAATTTGGATTTTTCTTCTTCGTAGAGTTTTGGGAAGGCTGAGGCAATCGCTGCTGAAGTCAGTATTGTAATGGTGAATCGGAATTTTTAATGAAGTGGGTTTGAATACTCTTGACTGTTTTGTGAAATCGAGTTACGTCTGTGATTGAAGGATTAAAAGGGCGTCTATAGGATTGAGTATGCGGAGTGAATGAAATTTATTGGATTAATCTAACAAGACAGTCAGTGGATACAAGATCGTAAGTACAAAGCGGTATTGAAGATTAACAGTTTGGGTTGTTCGGGGTTCTCTGTAACGTCTAGAGACCTACCGGTTGGGGCAAAAAGGACTTCGACAAGCAGTCGAAGAGCATCCGTATAGATTTATGGTACATTGTTGCAGTGGTTTATATTCCAGCAGTCAAAACTGATAGACTACTTGACTATCGACGAATCTCCATACTACCTTCTACAGCCAGACGCCCGGCGCGTTCTCAAGCAGAAAAGCACGTAATACGACAACGTATTCTTTAAGCACATCATGGCTTTTCAATAGCAACATGTAAATCAAGTTTTAGAACAATATTTAAGGTATACCATCAATTATCAATAAGAGAATTAAAAAACCTTCTTGCCATTCATAAAGTTTACTTATAATAATATAATATATTCTTCTATGTAATAAATTTTTTTTTTTCCAATTATGGTTACTATCCATGACTTGATACTTTTAACTTTTCAACAATTGATAATCTTGCGGCAAAAGATTTAAGAAATTATTTGTCAGAGCTATATGTAATAATAAAAATACAATCAAAGGAAGCTCAAGAATGACAAAAGATTAATTTGGATGCCTATTGAAAAGAACAATCACAATTCAATGTAAGTAATAAGGTATGGTTATTTTGTTGTAATATCAAGACTACTTGTCTTGATGACAAGTTGAACTACTGTAGGCTTGGACCTTTTTTTATTTGTAGACAAATCAATCTAGTTGCTTATTAATTATATCTATCAAAGTCAATGAAAATCCATCTTGTATTCCACGTGTCTCTTTTTGAAACATACAAGACTATAAATATATAAAGAAGAAGACAAGTCCTACCTCTTCCTATAGAAGTAGACAATAATGAAGATTTTGAAATGGAAGAAGTTTTAGACTCAAGACAGCCTCGAAATAAGTTGGAACATCTTTTCTATTGGCACAAATATGATATCAACGAATGCACATGAGAGTCAATAAAAAAATCTTGGAAATGTAGTAAAGATGGTAAAAGCTTTTCATCAATGACATCCATTAAAACTAAGATGAAGGATACCAAACCTTTGCTATAAATTAAACATAATTTAGAAAAGATTACATTCTACCTTCTATCTTTATTTATAGTTTGTATATAATTGTGGTATTAAAGAGATGGAGAACCAACAGCTTGCGGATTCAATTTATGATCGATCATTTGCTAACTTATCAAATAAAACATTATGATTATCATAGCCTTCAAGATGATGTAATAGTAATGAAGACCTTCAAGAATAACATGTTATTCTTTAAATAGATGGTAAGATACAATGTATTTGATAACACGACTTGAAAAAAGACTCTTGATGTTTTGTGATTTTATTTGAGGTGGGCACAATTTGTGATGGTGTTATGAATGTTTTGTCTGAAAGAAGTTAAAAATGTTTCAAAAATCATTAAATCATGAGGTACTTTTTTAGCCCTAGAATTAGATATTATCAATGGTTGAGAGAACCTATCAACTACCTTCAAAGGGAACAAAGATCAAAGTATGTGACAAATACAATTTGCCATATTTTAGACTTTGTCAATATATGATCACCGCTCTTCATAGAATTCATTTATAGAAGAAAGAATAATATTATAAATATATATATATATATTTTAATTATTACCTAAATAATATGAATAAGTAGAATTAAATAAAAGTAAATTAATTTCATAATATCTTTTAGAAAAGCTTCCTAGAAGCTTTTTAAATGTTATTTTGACTTTATATATATTTTTAGTTAATTGGTAGGTTAGAAACTTGGCCAACAAGTTATCTATATGCTATATATATTTGTATCTTATAAAATAAGCTAATTATATAGCATCCATATAGAAAACTTATCTTACAAGTCAAGATGCATGTCATATAAAGTCAAGATATTTTTGAAGGTCCTATAAAACATCACCATATAGATCCTAAGTAGATAGTATATATAAAGGCAAGGATGAAGTCTTTTTTAGTCTTTTTAATCTTTTTTTTGTTTCTAGTCTAAATTAAAGAGTCAAATTTCTTTGTCTTTTGGCAATAGCCATTCTAATTTTTTTTTTAATATACATATTTTTTTGTTTCTATTTTTTTGAAAGAGTCTCACTTGTTTATTTGATTTCATCAAGTTCTTATCTTTGACACCAGTGCTTGCAATGCTTTAGTTATCAAAGCTTTCTTGTGATCATTGTTTTCTTGTTAAAGCTTGAAACATATATGTAATGGTTGGATCCATATATATATCTTGTCACTTTGTTCTAATTAATAGATCTCCAAATATTACAAAATCCTAATTAATCTTAAACTGCCAACTTTTAGTACCTTCTTTCACTAATGATTAAATATCTCTAAACTACACTATTAAAATAATAAAAAAAAATTATACATACTTAGGACACTCAAAAAAATACATACTAATAAATTTTGAACTATAGATATTGCACCAATTGCATAAATCAACCAAAAGTACCATTCTTAATAGTATTGTATAAATTTAAGGTTACCAATAAAAGTCCTAACTTTGAATAATGGTTATAAAGTCCTTTTAAAATCTGAAAAAATAAGTCTTATTCTTTTGGAATGAATTTGTTGTTGCTTCTTTAATTCCTTTGCCAATCTCAATAATTTCTCTTATTTTGCCATTTGTTGCCATTTTAGTAATTGTAGGTTTATTTTTTACTCTAATTCACAAACAATCATCCTCCACCTATCAATCCAACCTATCTTAGGAATTTTTAAGCATAATTTTATAGTCTTCTTTATTTTAATGTCAATCATAAAAATTATTTATCTCATCTATCTTATTTTTACCAATCTATTGCCTTTCTAAAGTAATAAGAGAGTTTTTATAGCCTAGAAGGAAAAATTAATAATTAATTTTTATCTATTAGCTATTCAAACAGGTAAATAATCTAAAAGACTTTTATAAAGTCTTTCTTAATTGTCTTGAGTTCTTATTGAATCAAGATGGTTGAATATTAATTAAAAATAAATTTTTTTTGTATTTTCACCATATAGTTGTATTACATCATGACAACGTATTTGATTAATATTCTATTTTGAATTAGTGTGACTTCTTCTTATAGATCTTATAATGTAGAATTAATAAGCTTGATATTTTTTATACTTTAGGGAGCTGATTGAAAGTCTCTTAATAATTTGGAGGTGATTTTATAAGCTATTAATAATACTTTTGCATTAAATTTCAACTTATCTAGTATTGCTCATAGTTCTTTTTCTACTATAGCCTTTTAAACTAAATCTAGGTAGAGGTTTTTTTCAAACTATTATTCTATTTTTGTCCAATGTGTCTATAATAATTATTTGATATTTAAGATTAATTGTATTGCAAGAAGATGAACAATGTTTTCTAGATTTAAAATATCTATGACTTCTACTTCTTTTGTAATATGGACAAGGTGAAAGCTATGGTTTTGAGTAGGTATAGAAATGCCCGGTTGCTTTAGATGGATCATTTGTATTGATGGTTTTATTATTATTCAAAGGAATAAACTAAAGCACATCAACATTAAAATGGCCGTTTGATGTGGTTTATGATATTTTGTCCTTTGGTCTACTTGTTGTTAGAATGCTTCCTTGTTGATGTAATTTGCATGTCTAAGTATGCCACACTCATTAATGTAGGGCCTTCTTAAACATCTATTGGTCATTTCATAATATTTGGCAACTATGTCATCTTAATTCATAAAATCTAAGAAATGTAATAATTGTAGTTGAAAATTGCCTATAGATACTTTAATTGATGTCTCCAAGCAGTTGAAGCTCTCTTCACTATTATTACATTCTACAAAGAGTTGCTGTAAAATTACTTGATAAATTGCTTCTTCAAGCTACACTTGATCTTTTCTTTGTTCTATTATGCTCTCTCCTCTTAGTGCCTTGTAAATGGTTGTTGGTTTTTAAATTTTTTCAGCTATCACTTTTTTGTTTAGTGGCATTATTAGATCTAGCCATTTAGCAAGTGTCGAAATTTATTCTCTTATTATTTTTAATTTTGTTATTCTTTATAACTATAGTCTTTGTTGAAGTCAAAGACAAACAATTATTGGTCTCTAATATCGCTTTACTCATGTCTAGTATACTTTGTGATTGAATTATTATCATTTCAAAAAAATTAAAATTCTTTGCACTTGGAATTTTGATCTAAGTAATATGTCTAATTCTCCTAAAGAATCTACACACTATATGAATTGTTATAAGTCTAAACTACTACTCAAATGTGAAATAAATATTATTTTTAAAAATGTAAATTTGCACTTCTATGCAACTCTAATTTGTATAGAGCCTCCTCCCTTATTGCTTTCTTTTTTCCTGCTATGTATATATATATATATATATATATATAATATGGTGAGTTTCAAGTGTTTCAAAAAAATATATTTAAATCATTACTTAAAAACTATACTATGAATGTTATTTCTTTGTTTGTTTATTATTGTTGTGTTTGTTTTTAGAATTATTTTTTGATTTTGTACTTGATTGTGTAGAATGATTTTTGGTGATTTGGATTTGATATTAATTTAAATAGATGGCTTATCTGATTCTACAAAAAATTATATCAATAATGTATTCAAAAAAGTTATTATTTAATCTTTATAATTTTAAACATTAAAATTTTAGTCATGAGGACCATACAATTGATGTTTCAAAAAATACTTAATAATATTATGAAATCAATTTTTCTTTAGTTCAATAATAAAATAAAATAAAAATATTTAAAAAAAATATAGATGCATAAAATTCTTTAATCTATATATTATTAAATTTTTCTTTTACATGTAATTTAAAGAAAAAAATAATAATATATAAAATTTATATACTTATATTTACACAATCTAATAAACCTTAATACAAGTAGTATGTGAACAAAAGAATATGAAAGTTGTTATGAGTCTTATTGATATAAATTTTTACACCATATGATCTAAATTACATTTATAAAAATAATCTATGCACTAAAAATTTATTTTTTGTCTTATAAATTCTAATAATTATATCCTTCTTTAATGCATATTTTATAAATTTTTAAATTGGAAAAAAATGCATTTATAAAAATAAATTAACATCTTTACAATTATACTACCTTCAATCATATTTCAAGCATAATTTATTTATTTACAAAATATAATCTTAATTTACATGTACTATTTAAAAACTTGTCTTATTTTAATTTATAAAATATTTAAAATATTTTATTAATATTTTAATTTTATTTCGATTATTTTATTTATAAAAAATTTATAATATAATTTAATTTTAATTTTAAATCTAAATTTCTATTCAAAGCTAATAAAAATTAAATTATAAATCTCATCTATATTTTTTATACTAAAAAATATACTATATTAGATAATACTTATAATGCATATTTAATATATTTTTAAAATATTCAATTTTATAGTATTTAAAAATATATATAAAAAGTATTTGATATAGATATGATTATTCTATATAATTTTATCTTTGCTAAATTAAATATGATGATATTATAAATTTCTATATTATTTTTTATTATAATTTTTTGATTTCTAAAAATATTCAATTATATCTTTTTATATTCATATCTATTTGAAAGAACAATTTTAGTTATTATCTTTGTCTTTCCAAAGATAAGAAGATTGGAGACTTTTAAAACAAGATTAAGAATAAGAAAGGCATTGATCAAAATGAAAAAGGCTTCATTCTTGTCTTTATATATATTAACTAACCAAGAGTTATATGGCAATATTTTGTAGAACCTTTGATATATGTCCAACTTGCAAGATAAGTTTTATAAATGTATGCCACATAGTCAACTTGCATTAGAAGTTGCTAACATGTGCAATACATGCCCAACTTGTTGGCCAAATTCCAATCTATCAATCAACTAAAAATACATGTAAATTCAAAATTATATCTATGAAGCTTAAAAAAGCTTTTCTAAAAGATATTATTAAATCTGCCTACATTTAAGATCTATCTAATACTACTTATTTGTGTAATTATATATGTCTATAATATTACCATCTTTTTAGGGACAAGTTCTATAAGGAGCAATCATCAAATATCAAAGAAGTCTTAGATGCAACATATTATCTTTGCTACATACAATGATTTTTGTTTCTTTCAAAAATAGTTGATTCATCTTTTTAGCTATCAATAGTATCTTATATCAAGGCATGTAGATTATCTTGATATTTAATCAATGTCAAAACCTTTATAACTTTTTTCAAATAATTCATTTGAAATATCATCAAAAAAAAAATTATACTTTTAATAGTATTATTAAATATTAAAAGTCTCTATAAAGGTTGTGATACCAAATACATTATATCTCATTATCTATATAAGAAATAATGTCATCTTTGAAAATCATCTTTTTTATGTTTTTTTAAAAATTGTAACAATCTCAATGTGTTGTTTGATAATTTAAAAAATAATAGTTCTTAAGTAAATTTTACACGTTATTCGTTTTTAATCTTTTTAATACTATAAATATCCAAAAACTACAAATAAAGATAAAAATAGAATATGAAATTTATTAAATTCTATTTTTAAAATAAAAAAATATTTTTCTCTTAAATATAGTTCAATAGATGTTATTGATGAAAATGTTAGCAAAATCAATCCATCTTAATTACGTTTGGTAGTCTAATGGAATAACTTCACTCATATAAGATTAGATGTCTTTTTTTTCTAAATTATTATTTATCTTTTTTTTTATCAATTTTTTATTTATTTATTTTATTTATTTTATTTATTTATATATTTATTTCTAAATTTTTTATTTTAATTAATTATTTATTTATTTAAACTATTCAATAATCAGTTTGTGAAAGTTTTTATATACATCACATTCTTCAACAAAGAAACAATCATACCAAAACATTGATCATAACACCACAATTGTCTATTATTATACTTGAAAATATGCATAAGAACTCTTCCAAATTTGTTGTCTAACAACTACTAGAAATCAACTACCAACTTCTAATAACATGACAAATCATAGCCAATCTACTATGGTCATCAAGTCCCAAGTCAAGTCATGTACTTGTTACTACCACATCGTTGTTATATTATAATTATTTATATTATATAAAAATTAATTAAAATATATAATATATTTAAAAATATTAATGTACATTAGAGTTGGAATTAAAATGATGAAGTCATAATTATTTGAAGTTAAGGCATCTTTTTAAGTCATACTATTGCTATTTTGAAGATATGAGGAATTTTATGAAAGATTTTGGAGATTTAAAGGTATATTTGTAAGGATGATTTTAAGATCTATATCTTTAGTAAAAAAAAATTTCTATTTTGAGTTTATATGAAGAAGTTATAGAGCGTTGAAAATAGCACATGTAATTCAAAGGTAATAATGAGTCGTTTTGTTGATAGTAATGGTAGGAGCCATATCTTGAGTTTCTAGATGAATTTTGATCCAAAATTTCTAAAGTGTGTTTTATTAGGTTAAAAAGCTATGTATCAAAGTTTTATGGTATTTAAATATTTAATTTGTGAGATATGAAGAAATTTACACACATGTGTATGTAAGCAAGGATTTGAAGCTGTTGTTTAGAATTTTGATAATATCTCAAAATTTGTAACAAATTTATAGTCGAAATTTTTTGTGGTAGTTTTTAAGAGTGTATCAATACTTCATGTAAAATTTGGATTTTTTTGGATGGTCCAATTATAAGATATGAGTTGTTGAAGTTCAAAAATAATTCACCTTAAAGATATGTAAGGTTTTATGATATTTTTATCACATTTTTGGTGATCTTCGGCACTTAAGGCTTATGTATTGATGTAATTGCCTCTATAGGAATAATTTTATATATAAACTTGGTATTTTTTTTAATCTTGAAGCTTGATTGAGTAATTAGTGATAGTCAAAAGTCCAACACTTTCTAAAAGCAAATCTTCTCTACAATGACACTGTCTCTATGTCCTTGCAATACCATTATTTTAATCTCCTTCAATATGAATATCTTCACTTTACCACCTCCTTTGAAACAGCTACATAGCTTAGATCTGTAAACACCAACGTAGTGTAGTAGCACTGTCATCTTTCTTTCAATTAGCTTAAACTCCTTTAGAATCTGCACTCCTTCTTTCTCTTATTCGGCAATCATCTCTATTGATTTAGATCTATTCTTATGTCCCACGGCCAAAAATCACTTCATGCTGCAACCCTTTCTTTCTTTGGCTCACATTCTCCCATTATTTTATAAAACTAAATCATAATTTGATCTTTTATGTAATCTCAATCCAAAATTCCTACTTGACCTAAAATTCCTAACTTTCTAGTATACACAAACTCTCTCCAAACAATATACATATCTCAAATAAAATCACCTTCTGACACAAACATACACATGTAAATCAATAATTATATGTATAAATATGTAGAAGTAAGTAAAAATAGGTAAAAGTAAGTTAATTCTATAGTATTTGATATAGAAGCTTTCTCGAAGCTTTATAGATGCTGCTTTGACTTTATAGGTGTCTTTAATTGACTATTGGATGAGAAACGTGGTCAACAAGTTGGTCATGTGCCACACATGTTGTTAGATTGAAGACCAAGCTAACTATGTGGCCCACACGTAGAAAAACTTACCTTATAAGTCAAGGCACGTGTCTTACAAAGTCAACACATATTGGAGGTCCTATAGAACATCGCCACGTAGTCCCTAGTTAGATAGTATATATAAAGATAAGAGTGAAGCCTTCTTCACTCTTGTCAACTCTTTTCTTGCTTCCAGTCTAGTTTCAAGGATCTCTATTTTTCTTATATTTTGGCAATAGCCATTCTAATTTCTTTTTAAATATACATATCAACTTATTTCTATTTTATTATCTTTCTTTGAAAGAAGTCTCACTTATTTATTTGTCTTTATTGAATTTTTGTCCTTGACAGATTGACAAGAATACACCTACAAAATTAGAGTTTTGTTTAATCTTGATTAAGAGTATTTTTTCCCTTTTTCTTGATAAGATACAAGCATATTAGAAGTTATGGATTACCTTCTTCTAAATTGATATTGTCCTTAGTATTTTCTTTGTTCTCAAGTCCTCTCTTCTATTTCTCTAGAGCGATATTAGACATCTTCTCTTTTCTAAGTATTATCATCGTAGAACTTACTAAAATGAAGAGTAAAATGGCACAAATGCAAGAGCAATTGAGGGAGTTAATGCTTATGATGCATCAACTCAATTAACCACCACAAGGAGGAACAAGTTTGACAGGAAGTGAAGATATAGAAATGATTGGAGCTGCTTCAACATGTGTACCAAATCAAGTCCCTTCTCCTATGGTAGAATGCCCTTCCAGTGTTAGAGAACCAAGAATTGCCCTACCCGAGAAGTTTGATGGCACCAGATCCATGTTTTGAGAATTTATCAATCAAGTGCAACTTGTGATTGAACTTCAACCCTGTTGTTCTTGTTACATTCAAGCTTTAGTATACCAAAGCAATTAAACTAATAGAGGTGGGTTCGAACACGAAGAAAGACTGGTTATATGAATTGGGCCTGTTAGTGTCACAATTGACTGTACTTTGGCTATCTGAAATCAATTATCAAACTACAAAATACCAAGGCTTACTACTTCCATCTTGATTCAATACATAATCCATTCTATGACTATCAATTCAACAATACTTCTCTCAATTATAATTCTTCATAAGTAAATAATAAAAACAAAGAAAAAAAAGAAGTACCTCCAAGCTTACCTCGGCTTATGACTCTCACACTCTAGCTCTGATCTCTCTTTCCTCAACCTATTTATCTTACCAAAAAGATGATCCGTCGGTGAGCTGATTCCAAAGGTTATGACCCTTTGAATTCTTAACCATTTATTCTACTAACAACCTACGGTTACCAACTAAAATACCTAACCATAAGTCTAATTTTTAAGGTTGTCAATAAGCAACTAGTAACTTACCACAAAGTTTATTTGTCTATTCTATATAGATCCACTCCTAATTGTGCAGCGTCCTCGCAAACATTATTTAGCCTCAACTTATAAAGAAGTAGCAGCGTTGGCTTCTTCAGTCAATGGCGTTGGCTTACCACCCTTTGAATTGGTGACCTTCTCCTCTTTACATCTTCATCAACTGCCTTAGTGTTCGAGGGTTCTCTATCCAAATGTGCCGTTAGATCTTCATTCAACAAATCCAATTTCTATACCTAAGACTTACATTGGACAATTTGATTGTTACACTCCTCCAACATCTTTTGTCATTCTTCTATCAGTTTCAAAGGTATCTTCGAAGGTGTTATCGTTGAAATTGATATATTGGTCCGCACTAAATTATTGACCTCCTTTGTTAATGCGGCTAGTTTAATGTGCAACATTGTAACCTCTACTTACAATCGTTTGCCGTTCCTTCCAATCAGTCTCTATCCTTGCTTTCTCAAACATCATATTTGCCATCTTCTCCTTAACCACAAAAAAAAACGCGATGCTTGTCAAGAGCCCCCTTCCTACTTCTTACTATGGTCCAATCAATTCGGTCAACTCCCCCTTTTGTAACAAAAAATCCGTCCCGGGTTTATGTATAATAAAGTTTAAGCCGATTGCCATTGATCTGTGTCGTAAATTTAGTACCCATAAAATCTTCCAATTATACAGAACCATTTGGAAATTCTTCAATAACTCGATATGACCAATGCCATCGAACTTGAAATTTTTTTAGAAAATTTTTGAATCGACTATCATAAAGAAGTATCAAATCATTTGGCATAAAAGCATTTGGTCTAAGCTAACCATCATAATAAGTCTTCCTTCGTTTTTGGATAGTTTCAATTATCATTAATGCATTGGCTCTAATTTCATCTAATTTTTCCAATTCTTCTAAATGGTGCCATAATGAATCATGATCTCTCAATCTATTATCTATAGCCATTTGTAAACTTTGGACTTCCAATTCAATAGATAAGAGTGCTTCCTGGCTAGAAACCAATTGGAAAGAAGTAGCATTGATAGTAACTTTATACGAGTATGGTATGCCAATAAAGTTGTCAATAACTTAGTGTCCCAATCTATTCCAACTCCTAAAACTATTTTGTTAAATTACATGGAATTCTATTAGTCTTTTTTATTTGTCCATTGGCTCTAGGGTGATATGGTGTAGTCCAAAGCTATCCAACTCCATGATTGCAAGTTAGATTCATAGGTACGCTTCTTTCAAGTTCAGTACTATTGTCATTTTTATCTTTTCTTGAACGATGAGATCCAATATTGGATAATCTAGAGGCTTTTCTGGTAGAGTTTTGATCCATGTATGGAGAACATGATGCAATTTATGTTGCAAGCAATAAGATCCATGTTTTAAGACAAGGTAATCGATTAGTAATGTTGTATGCTTCATAATTTCGATAACTTACAACTGATATCAAGTAGGATGATGCTGCACTTATTAGCCAATTTTTCTACGGATTACATATGAGGTAAAAAAAATTAATGCTGAACTTATTTGATCCTTAAACATTAAATCAAGCAATTGACTTTGCAATGAAGTGCGACAATTTTCTTTTTGAATTTCGATCTGAGAATCCTACAAGTGAACCTCGACGTAACTATAATTCAATAGCAACACCAACATCTCTTCAACACATACATTCGAAAGTAGAAGATATGCAAATTGATGTAGTACGTTTCAAACTTCTTATTGAGCAAGAAAAGACTCATTGTCATTAAAAAGGATTGTGCATATATTGTGGAGAATCTAAGCACATTGCTCAACATTGCCCAAAGAAGTGACGCAACCATAAAATGAGGAGTACGGCGATCAAAGGAGATAGCATGTCACAAAACGAATTTGTCCAGCTACAATAAGGACCGTGCAGCTAGAATCTTGTACAACGCCTAGTGAAGGTCCTATCCTCTCCATAGAACCCTCTCCATGTTTTACAATAAATATTATTCTAGGACCTAAACATCTCAAAGCCTCTGTCTTGCTAGATTCAGGAGCCTCAACATATTTTTTAGATGAAAAATTTGCTTAAAGATATAGTATATTTTTAGTAAAGAAAACTAAACTTATTCAAGTAAAAGTCATAGATGGTCGTCCGTTGTCTTCAGGAGATGTTATTCATGAAACTCTTCCTATAGAAATAGCAACTAATAATCCTAGTAGCTTTATAGTATTTAATATCACTAGATCTCTTTGTAATCCAATCATTTTAGGTTTATCATGGCTAAAAAACTATAACCCTAAAATAGATTGGACTTCTTGTAGTCTTGACTTTTTCTGAAAGTATAACTAAGAATATAGTTAATCAAGTAGAAAATCATAAGTCTAACATAATTAAACCTATATTTATAGGTGCAAGTGCTTTCTTGCATGCTGCAAAAGAAGGATCACCTTGTCTCATTTATGCTACACCTGTTTCTAGTGGTGGAAAGACTTCAAGTGGCATTCCAAGTCAATATCAAAATTTTCAAGATGTATTTGAAAAAAAAAATGTGGATATTCTTCCAGAACATCGTCTCTATGTCTACTCAATTGACCTTCAAGAAGGAGCACAACTGCCATTTGGACCAATCTACAATTTATCTCAAAATGAGTTGGCTAAATTCAAGGAGTATATTGAAGAGAATTTGGCCAAAAACTTCGTATGCCATTCCAAATCTCCAGCAGGAGCTTCAATTTTATTTGTGAAGAAAAAAGATAGATCATTGTGGATGTGTGTTGATTATAGAGAATTCAACAAAATCACTATTAAAAATAGGTACCCGCTACTTTTGATATTTAGACTTCTTGATTAATTGAATCAATCTAAGATCTATATAAAAATAGATCTACGGGGAGCATATAATTTGGTACGCATCAAAGAAGGAGACGAATAGAAGACTATATTTCGAACAAGGTATGGACATTTTGAATACAATGTCATGCCTTTTGGACTTACAAATGCACCAATACCATTCCAACATCTGATGAATGATGTCTTTTGGAAGTTTTTAGATGATTTTGTTATCTATTACCTAGACGATATTTTAATCTATTCTAAGAACCCAAAAGAATATGAACTTCATATTCGCCAAGTATTACAAAAATTAAGAGATGCAAGACTCTATACCAAGATAGAAAAGTGTGTATTTCATACTACTCAAGTCGACTTTTTAGAATACATCATTTCAAATGACGGACTTATGATGGATCCTAAAAAAATTCAAACTATTATGCATTGGAAGATCCCAAAAACAGTAAGAGATGTCTAATGCTTTTTAGAATTTGCCAACTACTATCGGATCTTCATTAAAGACTTCTCTTAAGTTGTAGCTCTACTTACACATTTGACTTGCAAAGACAAACTTTAATGGAATCAAGAAGCAAAAGTAGCATTTAAAGCTTTGAAGACAGCCTTTGTTTCTGTACCAATCTTGTATCGCGTCGATTTTTTTAAGCCATTTTTTATAGAAAGAGATGCATCAGACTTTGCTTTGGGTGCCATATTGTTATAAATGGGAATAGATAATAAACTTCACCCAATAGCTTTTTCTTCCAAAAAATTTTCAGTAGCCAAGATCAACTACAGGATCCACGACAAAGAACTTCTTGCAATCATGGATTTGTTTCAAGAATGGCACCATTATCTAGAAGGTGCTTCTAGCCCAGTTATAGTATATACGGATCACATGAAACCTCGAATATTTTATGTCACGACGTGTTTTGAATCGTCGCCAAGCTCATTGGAGTATGTCTTTATCAAGATTAGAATTCAAGATCACGTATCGACCAGAAAAACAACAAGGTTTGTCAGATGCACTCTCTAGATGATCTTATCTTATAACAAAAGAAGGAGATGCTGCTTTTGATCAACAACAAATAATTCTCTTGAAGCTAGAGTATCTTCATCTTCGAGCAATGAAATCAACACTAACTGTTGATTCAACTTTCATTAAGCAAGTTTAGATAAGTATGTCTTCTCATCTTTTTATTTGTGATATTAAGAAAAATCCTTCAAAGTCTCATGATACTTTCAAGTTTGAATTCAAGAAGAATCTACTATATTTTGAAGGACGCCTATATGTTCCAGAAGGTGAAGCTCGATTACGTGTTCTTTAAGTTTGCCATGACTTTCTAGCAACAGGACATTTTGGATACAAAAAAACTTTAGAACTAATATCAAGGGACTTTTGGTTGCCCAAAATGTGGAAAGCAGTTAAAGATTTTGTACAATCTTCTCATGTTTGCTCAAGATCAAAAACTCCTCGTCATCGACCTTACGGACTTCTTCAGCCATTATCCATTCCAGATGTCAAGGACAAAGACTCGATGAGGAAAAATATACACCAAAAGGCTATCTCGATATAATAAGTCAAAATATAAACAAGTAGGTATATTAAAAGGAAACTGGAATGGCTATTGCCACAAGACAAGAAACTAAAGACTCTTGAACCTGGACTAGAAGCAAGAAAGGAGTTGACAAGAGTGAAGAAGCCTTCACTCTTGTCTCTATATATACTATCTAACTAGGGGCTACGTGGCGACGTTCTATAGGACCTCCAATATGTGTTGACTTTGTAGGACACATGCCTTGACTTACAAGGCAAGTTTTTCTACGTGTGGGCCACATAGTTAGCTTGATCTTCAAGCTAACAACAAGTGTGGCACATGGCCAACTTGTTGACCACGTTTCTAATCCAAAAAGTCAATTAAAGACACCTATGAAGTCAAAGCAGCGTCTAGGAAGTTTCTAGGAAGCTTCTATATTAAATATTATACAATTAACTTACTTTTATCTACTTTTACTTACTTCTACCTATTTCTATATGTAATTATTAGCTTACATGATTATGGCCGTGACATTACCCCCCCTTCTAGAGACGAGTTCCACGAGGAGCGGTCATCATATGTTGAGGAAATCTATGATGCGACGAATTGTATTCGCCACATACTCTGATCTCTGTTCTCTTCGAAGATGATTGATAGGGCCTCTCAACCATCGGTAGTGTCCCATACCAGGGCGGGAAGACCACCCAGTTATTTGATCATTATTGAGGCCTTCATAACTTCCTTCGAATAGAATATTCGGAACACCATCAGGAGTTGTTCCTACCTCTAGCAAAATCACCAAACATCGGGAGTCCCTTCACAAATTGTGATACCAAACGCGTTGTATCTCACCATCTGTTCGAGGAAGAACATGTCGTTCTTGAAGATCTTCATCTCGATTGCGTCGTCTTGAAGGTTGTGACAATCGTAATGTCTCGTCCCGCAGGTCAGCAAACGAAGGTTCTTGAGTTGAATCTGTTGGTTGTTGGCTCTCCATCTAATTAGCGTCACAAATGCAAAGAAGTTACAAACAAGGATAGGAAATTGAATGTTATCTTGCCTCAATCTTGTCTCTTTTATAAGAGAGATTTTCATCTTGGTTTTGATGGATGTCGTTGATGAAAAACTTTGACTTTAGTTGATGCATTTGCTAGATTCCTGGATGGCTCCCATGTGCGTTCACTAATATCATATCCGCGCCAATGAACAAGATATTCCAGCTTATTTCGGCGCCGCCTTGAGTCTAATATCTCTTCCACCTCAAATTCTTCATTATTATCTATTTCTATAGGAGGCGGTGGCATTTGTCTTCTTCCTTGTATATCCACTGTCTTATATGGTTCAAGAAGAGATACATGGAATACAGGATGGATCTTCATTGACTCTGGTAGATGTAACCGATATGCAACTGGGTTGATCTGTTTAGAAACAGAAAAGGGGCCAAGCCTACGATAGTCCAACTTGTCACAAGGTCGAGTAGTCTTGATATTGCGACGAAGTAGCCATACCTTATCACCGACGTTGATCTGTGGTTGCTCCTTACGATATAGATCTGCGTTTATCTTTTGTCGTTCTTGAGCTTCCTTCAATTGTGTCTTCATTATTGCATGTAACTCTGACAACCGATTTGCCATATCTTCTGCTGCAGGATTATCAACTTTTGAAAAATCAAAAGTATCAAGTCGTGGATGATAGCCATAATTGGCAAAGAAAGGTATTTGTTGCGTGGAAGAATGTACCGTATTATTATAAGCAAACTCTGCCAATGGCAGAAGGGTTGTCCAATCATCTTGTTGGTAGTTGATAGTACACCTTAAATATTGCTCCAAGACTTGGTTTACGCGCTTTGTTTGTCCATCAGTTTGAGGATGAAAAGCCGAAGATAGTTTTATGTCCACTTTTAAAATCTTGAAAAGGGTCTTCCAAAATCTTGACACAAATTGAGTTCCCATATCCGATATGATATCTTTAGGTAATCCATGATAGCGATAGATATTATCAATGAAAAGCTTAGCTGTTTCTTCACCTGTGATAGATTTTATACATGGCACAAAATGTGCCATCTTGGTGAAACGATCTACTATCACAAATATAGAATCATAAGATCTTGAGCTTGGAAGATCTGTGATGAAATCCATAGAAATAGAAGACCAGGGTTGTTCTGGTATAGGTAATGGCTGAAGAAGTCCGTAAGGTCGATGACGAGGAATTTTTGATCTTGAACAAATATCACATGATTGTACAAAGTCTTTGACTGACTTCCACATTTGTGGCCACCAAAAATCTCTTGATATGAGTTCCAAAGTCTTATTATATCCAAAGTGCCCTGCTGCTGGAAAGTCATGACGTGCTTGAAGAACACGTAAACGTGCTTCTCTTTCTGGAACATATAGGCGTCCTTCAAAATATAATAGATTATTCTTGAACTCAAACTTAGAAGGATCATGAGACTTGGAAGAATTATTCTCGATATCATAAACAAGAGGGTCTGAGGACATACTGGACTGGATTTGCTTGAGATAAGTTGAATCAACAGTCAATGTTGATTTCATTGCTCGGAGATGAAATTGCTCCGGTTTCAAGAGGACCGTTCTTTGTTGCTCAAAAGCTGCATCTCCTTCTTTTGGTGCAAAATAAGAACGTCTAGATAGGGCATCGAATAAACCTTGTTGTTTTCCTGGTCGATAAGTGATAATGAACTCGAATCTTAACAAAGACATACTCCAACAAGCTTGACGACGATTCAACACGCGTGTTGACATGAAATACTCGAGGTTCTTGTGATCTGTATACACAGTGACTGGACTAGAAGCGCCTTCTAGATAATGACGCCATTCTTGAAAGGAATCCACGATCGCAAGAAGTTCTTTATCGTGGATCTCATAATTGATCTCGGCTGCTGAGAATTTTCTTGAATGAAAAGCTATCGGATGGAGTTTGTCATCTGTTCCCATTTGTGATAAAACTGCACCCAAGGCAAAATCTGATGCATCTGTTTCCATAAAAAATGCCTTGGAAAAGTCAACACGATATAAGACTGGTGCAGAGACAAACGATGTCTTCAAGGCTTCAAATGCTGCTTCCGCTTCTTGATTCCATTGAAATTTATCTTTACTAGTCAAGCGTGTAAGTGGAGCTGCAACTCGTGAGAAATCTTTGATGAAGATCCGATAGTAATTGGCAAATCCCAAGAAACATTGAACATCTCTTACTGTCCTTGGAATCTTCCAATCCACGATTGTTTGGACTTTCTTAGAATCCATCATGAGACCATCATTTGAAATGATGTATCCTAAAAAGTCAACTTGAGTAGTGTGAAATACACACTTTTCCATCTTGGCGTACAATCCTGCATCTCTAAGTTTTTGTAATACTTGACGAACATGTATTTCATGTTCTTCGACGTTCTTGGAATAGAGCAGGATATCGTCTAGATAGCAGACGACAAAATTGTCTAAAAATTCACGAAATACATCATTCATGAGATGTTGAAAAGCAGCTGGTGCATTCGTGAGTCCAAAGGGCATGACATTATATTCGAAATGTCCATACCTGGTTCGAAACGCAGTCTTCCATTCATCTCCTTCTTTGATCCGTACTAGATTATATGCTCCTCTTAGATCTATTTTTGTATAGATCTTAGCTTGATTCAACTGGTCAGGGAGTCCTGATATCAAAGGTAATGGATACCTGTTCTTGATTGTGATCTTGTTGAGTCCTCGATAATCAACACACATTCGTAAAGATCCATTTTTTTTCTTTACGAATAGAATTGGAGCTCCTGCTGGAGATTTTGAATGGCGTATGAAATTCTTCGCTAAATTCTCGTCAATATATGTCTTGAGTTCAGCCATCTCATCTTGTGATAAACTGTAAATTGGTCCAAATGGTGGCTGAGTTCCTTCCTTGAGGTCGATTGAACAATCATATGGGCGATGCTCAGAAAGAATATCTGCATTTTTTTTCTCAAAAACGTCTTGATACTCCTGATATTGACTTGAAATGCCACTTGAAGTCTTTACGTTTTCAGAAATAGGTGCAGCATAAATAGCAAAAGTTGATCCTTCTTTTGCTGCGTGTATAAATGCTTTTGCACCTATCAGTACGGGTTTTACTGTACTAGACTTATAATTTTTTACTTGGTTCGTAGAACTATTAATAACGCTTTTGGAAAAGTCAAGTTTACGCGAATTCCAATCTATTCGAGGGTTATATTTTTCTAGCCATGATAAACCTAAAATAACTGGATTGGACGGGGATTTAATTATGTTAAAAGCTATGTAGCTATCATGACCGTCTATTGTTACTTTTATAGGATGAGTTTCATGAGTGACATCTCCAGAAGACAAGGGACGACCATCTATGACTTCTACATGTACTGGTTTAGGTTTCTGTACATAGGGTATTTTACGACTTTTAACAAATTGTTCATCTAAAAAACATGCTGAGGCTCCCGAATCTAATAAAGCAGAGGCTTTGTAATTCTTAGGTCCTAAATATAAGTCTATTATAAAACAAGGAGAGGGTTCTGAGGAGAGGATAGGACCTTCATTAGGAATTGTACAAGGTTCCAGCTGCACGGTCCCTATTGTAGCTGGACGAATCCGTTTTCCGACATGTTGTCTTCTTTGACCGTCGTACCCCTCATTTTATAGATGCGTCGTTTCTTTGGACAATGTTGAGCAGTGTGCTTAGGTTCTCCGCAATATAAACATAATCCTTCTTGACGACGACGAATCCTTTCTTGCTCTGTTAGAGGTTTAAAACGTACCGCGTCAATTTGCATGTCTTCTACTTCCGAATGTACGTTTGGCAAAGATGTTGATGTTGCCATTGAGTAATAACGTTGAGGTTCCCGTGAATGATTCTCAGATCGAAATTCAAAAAGTCGATTATCACATTTTACCGCAAAATCGATTGCTTGACTCAAAGTTTGAGGATCAGGTAAGTTGAGCATCAATTTCTTTACTTCGTATTGCAATCCATAAAGAAATTGACTGATGAGTGCAGCATCATCCCACTTGATGTCAATTGCAAGTTGTCGAAATTGTGAAGCATATACTGTTACTGAGCGATTTCCTTGTCGCAGAATTCGGATCTTATTTGTTGCAACACGAGTTGCATCGTGTTCACCATACATAGATCGAAACTCCACCAAAAAAGCTTCCAAATTGTCCAATATTGGATTTCGTTGTTCAAGAAAAGACGAAAACCACGATAATACAGAACCAGAAAGTAGAGTGCCAATAAACCTGACTTGTGATCCTGGAGTTGGATAGCTTTGCGGTTGAAGTTCAATTGCCAATTGTACTTGATTGATGAACCCTCGAAACTTTGATCTCGTACCATCAAATTTCTCAGGTAAGGCAATTCTTGGTTCTCTAGTGCTTATAGGATGTTGTACAATTAAAGAAGGAACGTGATTTGTTGTAGATGTTGAAGCAGCTCCGATCATCTCTATATCTCCACTTTCTGCTATTCTTGTTCTTTCCTGTGTTGGTGAATTGAATTGATGCATCGCAAGCATTAACTCCCTCATTTGCTCTTGCATTTGTGCCATTGCACTCTTCATTTCAACAAGCTCTGTCATAATGACACTAAGAAGAAAAATTTGTTTGATATTGCTCAAGACAAAAGAAAAGAAAGACTTGATAACAAAGAAGATACTAAGAACAATATCAGTTTAGAAGTGGGTAATCCGTAAACTTCTAATACGCTTATGTCTTGTCAAGAGAAAGGGGTAATCCACTCTTACTCAAGAAAAAACAAAGCTCTGATATTGTAAGTGTACTCTTGTCAATCTGTCAAGGACAAAGACTCGATGAGGAAAAATATACACCAAAAGGCTATCTCGATATAATAAGTCAAAATATAAACAAGTATGTATATTAAAAGGAAACTGGAATGGCTATTGCCACAAGACAAGAAACTAAAGACTCTTGAACCTGGACTAGAAGCAAGAAAGGAGTTGACAAGAGTGAAGAAGCCTTCACTCTTGTCTCTATATATACTATCTAACTAGGGGCTACGTGGCGACGTTCTATAGGACCTCCAATATGTGTTGACTTTGTAGGACACATGCCTTGACTTACAAGGCAAGTTTTTCTACGTGTGGGCCACATAGTTAGCTTGATCTTCAAGCTAACAATATGTGTGGCACATGGCCAACTTGTTGACCACGTTTCTAATCCAAAAAGTCAATTAAAGACACCTATGAAGTCAAAGCAGTGTCTAGGAAGTTTCTAGGAAGCTTCTATATTAAATATTATACAATTAACTTACTTTTATCTACTTTTACTTACTTCTATCTATTTCTATATGTAATTATTAGCTTACATGATTATGGCCGTGACAGACAATCGTAATGTCTCGTCCGATAGGTCAGCAAACAAAGGTTCTTGAGTTGAATTTGCTGGTTGTTGGCTCTCCATCTAATTAGCGTCACAAATGCAAAGAAGTTACAAACAAGGATAGGAAATTGAATGTTATCTTGCCTCAATCTTGTCTCTTTTATAAGAGAGATTTTCATCTTGGTTTCGATGGATGTTGTTGATGAAAAACTTTGACTTTAGCTAATGCATTTGCTAGATTCTTGGATGGCTCCCATGTGCGTTCACTAATATCATATCCGCGCCAATGAACAAGATATTCCAGCTTATTTCGGCGCCGCCTTGAGTCTAATATCTCTTCCACCTCAAATTCTTCATTATTATCTATTTCTATAGGAGGCGGTGGCATTTGTCTTCTTCCTTGTATATCCACTGTCTTATATGGTTCAAGAAGAGATACATGGAATACAGGATGGATCTTCATTGACTCTGGTAGATGTAACCGATATGCAACTGGGTTGATCTGTTTAGAAACAGAAAAGGGGCCAAGCCTACGATAGTCCAACTTGTCACAAGGTCGAGTAGTCTTGATATTGCGACGAAGTAGCCATACCTTATCACGGACGTTGATCTGTGGTTGCTCCTTACGATATAGATCTGCGTTTATCTTTTGTCGTTCTTGAGCTTCCTTCAATTGTGTCTTCATTATTGCATGTAACTCTGACAACCGATTTGCCATATCTTCTGCTGCAGGATTATCAACTTTTGAAAAATCAAAAGTATCAAGTCGTGGATGATAGCCATAATTGGCAAAGAAAGGTATTTGTTGCGTGGAAGAATGTACCATATTATTATAAGCAAACTCTGCCAATGGCAGAAGGGTTGTCCAATCATCTTGTTGGTAGTTGATAGTACACCTTAAATATTGCTCCAAGACTTGGTTTACGCGCTTTGTTTGTCCATCAGTTTGAGGATGAAAAGCCGAAGATAGTTTTATGTCCACTTTTAAAATCTTGAAAAGGGTCTTCCAAAATCTTGACACAAATTGAGTTCCCATATCCGATATGATATCTTTAGGTAATCCATGATAGCGATAGATATTATCAATGAAAAGCTTAGCTGTTTCTTCACCTGTGATAGATTTTATACATGGCACAAAATGTGCCATCTTGGTGAAACGATCTACTATCACAAATATAGAATCATAAGATCTTGAGCTTGGAAGATCTGTGATGAAATCCATAGAAATAGAAGACCAGGGTTGTTCTGGTATAGGTAATGGCTGAAGAAGTCCGTAAGGTCGATGACGAGGAATTTTTGATCTTGAACAAATATCACATGATTGTACAAAGTCTTTGACTGACTTCCACATTTGTGGCCACCAAAAATCTCTTGATATGAGTTCCAAAGTCTTATTATATCCAAAGTGCCCTGCTGCTGGAAAGTCATGACGTGCTTGAAGAACACGTAAACGTGCTTCTCTTTCTGGAACATATAGGCGTCCTTCAAAATATAATAGATTATTCTTGAACTCAAACTTAGAAGGATCATGAGACTTGGAAGAATTATTCTCGATATCATAAACAAGAGGGTCTGAGGACATACTGGACTGGATTTGCTTGAGATAAGTTGAATCAACAGTCAATGTTGATTTCATTGCTCGGAGATGAAATTGCTCCGGTTTCAAGAGGACCGTTCTTTGTTGCTCAAAAGCTGCATCTCCTTCTTTTGGTGCAAAATAAGAACGTCTAGATAGGGCATCGAATAAACCTTGTTGTTTTCCTGGTCGATAAGTGATAATGAACTCGAATCTTAACAAAGACATACTCCAACAAGCTTGACGACGATTCAACACGCGTGTTGACATGAAATACTCGAGGTTCTTGTGATCTGTATACACAGTGACTGGACTAGAAGCGCCTTCTAGATAATGACGCCATTCTTGAAAGGAATCCACGATCGCAAGAAGTTCTTTATCGTGGATCTCATAATTGATCTCGGCTGCTGAGAATTTTCTTGAATGAAAAGCTATCGGATGGAGTTTGTCATCTGTTCCCATTTGTGATAAAACTGCACCCAAGGCAAAATCTGATGCATCTGTTTCCATAAAAAATGCCTTGGAAAAGTCAACACGATATAAGACTGGTGCAGAGACAAACGATGTCTTCAAGGCTTCAAATGCTGCTTCCGCTTCTTGATTCCATTGAAATTTATCTTTACTAGTCAAGCGTGTAAGTGGAGCTGCAACTCGTGAGAAATCTTTGATGAAGATCCGATAGTAATTGGCAAATCCCAAGAAACATTGAACATCTCTTACTGTCCTTGGAATCTTCCAATCCACGATTGTTTGGACTTTCTTAGAATCCATCATGAGACCATCATTTGAAATGATGTATCCTAAAAAGTCAACTTGAGTAGTGTGAAATACACACTTTTCCATCTTGGCGTACAATCCTGCATCTCTAAGTTTTTGTAATACTTGACGAACATGTATTTCATGTTCTTCGACGTTCTTGGAATAGAGCAGGATATCGTCTAGATAGCAGACGACAAAATTGTCTAAAAATTCACGAAATACATCATTCATGAGATGTTGAAAAGCAGCTGGTGCATTCGTGAGTCCAAAGGGCATGACATTATATTCGAAATGTCCATACCTGGTTCGAAACGCAGTCTTCCATTCATCTCCTTCTTTGATCCGTACTAGATTATATGCTCCTCTTAGATCTATTTTTGTATAGATCTTAGCTTGATTCAACTGGTCAGGGAGTCCTGATATCAAAGGTAATGGATACCTGTTCTTGATTGTGATCTTGTTGAGTCCTCGATAATCAACACACATTCGTAAAGATCCATTTTTTTTCTTTACGAATAGAATTGGAGCTCCTGCTGGAGATTTTGAATGGCGTATGAAATTCTTCGCTAAATTCTCGTCAATATATGTCTTGAGTTCAGCCATCTCATCTTGTGATAAACTGTAAATTGGTCCAAATGGTGGCTGAGTTCCTTCCTTGAGGTCGATTGAACAATCATATGGGCGATGCTCAGAAAGAATATCTGCATTTTTTTTCTCAAAAACGTCTTGATACTCCTGATATTGACTTGAAATGCCACTTGAAGTCTTTACGTTTTCAGAAATAGGTGCAGCATAAATAGCAAAAGTTGATCCTTCTTTTGCTGCGTGTATAAATGCTTTTGCACCTATCAGTACGGGTTTTACTGTACTAGACTTATAATTTTTTACTTGGTTCGTAGAACTATTAATAACGCTTTTGGAAAAGTCAAGTTTACGCGAGTTCCAATCTATTCGAGGGTTATATTTTTCTAGCCATGATAAACCTAAAATAACTGGATTGGACGGGGATTTAATTATGTTAAAAGCTATGTAGCTATCATGACCGTCTATTGTTACTTTTATAGGATGAGTTTCATGAGTGACATCTCCAGAAGACAAGGGACGACCATCTATGACTTCTACATGTACTGGTTTAGGTTTCTGTACATAGGGTATTTTACGACTTTTAACAAATTGTTCATCTAAAAAACATGCTGAGGCTCCCGAATCTAATAAAGCAGAGGCTTTGTAATTCTTAGGTCCTAAATATAAGTCTATTATAAAACAAGGAGAGGGTTCTGAGGAGAGGATAGGACCTTCATTAGGAATTGTACAAGGTTCCAGCTGCACGGTCCCTATTGTAGCTGGACGAATCCGTTTTCCGACATGTTGTCTTCTTTGACCGTCGTACCCCTCATTTTATAGATGCGTCGTTTCTTTGGACAATGTTGAGCAGTGTGCTTAGGTTCTCCGCAATATAAACATAATCCTTCTTGACGACGACGAATCCTTTCTTGCTCTGTTAGAGGTTTAAAACGTACCGCGTCAATTTGCATGTCTTCTACTTCCGAATGTACGTTTGGCAAAGATGTTGATGTTGCCATTGAGTAATAACGTTGAGGTTCCCGTGAATGATTCTCAGATCGAAATTCAAAAAGTCGATTATCACATTTTACCGCAAAATCGATTGCTTGACTCAAAGTTTGAGGATCAGGTAAGTTGAGCATCAATTTCTTTACTTCGTATTGCAATCCATAAAGAAATTGACTGATGAGTGCAGCATCATCCCACTTGATGTCAATTGCAAGTTGTCGAAATTGTGAAGCATATACTGTTACTGAGCGATTTCCTTGTCGCAGAATTCGGATCTTATTTGTTGCAACACGAGTTGCATCGTGTTCACCATACATAGATCGAAACTCCACCAAAAAAGCTTCCAAATTGTCCAATATTGGATTTCGTTGTTCAAGAAAAGACGAAAACCACGATAATACAGAACCAGAAAGTAGAGTGCCAATAAACCTGACTTGTGATCCTGGAGTTGGATAGCTTTGCGGTTGAAGTTCAATTGCCAATTGTACTTGATTGATGAACCCTCGAAACTTTGATCTCGTACCATCAAATTTCTCAGGTAAGGCAATTCTTGGTTCTCTAGTGCTTATAGGATGTTGTACAATTAAAGAAGGAACGTGATTTGCTGTAGATGTTGAAGCAGCTCCGATCATCTCTATATCTCCACTTTCTGCTATTCTTGTTCTTTCCTGTGTTGGTGAATTGAATTGATGCATCGCAAGCATTAACTCCCTCATTTGCTCTTGCATTTGTGCCATTGCACTCTTCATTTCAACAAGCTCTGTCATAATGACACTAAGAAGAAAAATTTGTTTGATATTGCTCAAGACAAAAGAAAAGAAAGACTTGATAACAAAGAAGATACTAAGAACAATATCAGTTTAGAAGTGGGTAATCCGTAAACTTCTAATACGCTTATGTCTTGTCAAGAGAAAGGGGTAATCCACTCTTACTCAAGAAAAAACAAAGCTCTGATATTGTAAGTGTACTCTTGTCAATCTGTCAAGGACAAAGACTCGATGAGGAAAAATATACACCAAAAGGCTATCTCGATATAATAAGTCAAAATATAAACAAGTATGTATATTAAAAGGAAACTGGAATGGCTATTGCCACAAGACAAGAAACTAAAGACTCTTGAACCTGGACTAGAAGCAAGAAAGGAGTTGACAAGAGTGAAGAAGCCTTCACTCTTGTCTCTATATATACTATCTAACTAGGGGCTACGTGGCGACGTTCTATAGGACCTCCAATATGTGTTGACTTTGTAGGACACATGCCTTGACTTACAAGGCAAGTTTTTCTACGTGTGGGCCACATAGTTAGCTTGATCTTCAAGCTAACAATATGTGTGGCACATGGCCAACTTGTTGACCACGTTTCTAATCCAAAAAGTCAATTAAAGACACCTATGAAGTCAAAGCAGTGTCTAGGAAGTTTCTAGGAAGCTTCTATATTAAATATTATACAATTAACTTACTTTTATCTACTTTTACTTACTTCTATCTATTTCTATATGTAATTATTAGCTTACATGATTATGGCCGTGACAGACAATCGTAATGTCTCGTCCGATAGGTCAGCAAACAAAGGTTCTTGAGTTGAATTTGCTGGTTGTTGGCTCTCCATCTAATTAGCGTCACAAATGCAAAGAAGTTACAAACAAGGATAGGAAATTGAATGTTATCTTGCCTCAATCTTGTCTCTTTTATAAGAGAGATTTTCATCTTGGTTTCGATGGATGTTGTTGATGAAAAACTTTGACTTTAGCTAATGCATTTGCTAGATTCTTGGATGGCTCCCATGTGCGTTCACTAATATCATATCCGCGCCAATGAACAAGATATTCCAGCTTATTTCGGCGCCGCCTTGAGTCTAATATCTCTTCTACCTCAAATTCTTCATTATTATCTACTTCTATAGGAGGCGGTGGCATTTGTCTTCTTCCTTGTATATCCACTGTCTTATATGGTTCAAGAAGAGATACGTGGAATACAGGATGGATCTTCATTGACTCCGGTAGATGTAACCGATATGCAACTAGGTTGATCTGTTTAGAAACAGAAAAGGGGCCAAGCCTACGATAGTCCAACTTGTCACAAGGTCGAGTAGTCTTGATATTGCGACGAAGTAGCCATACCTTATCACCCACGTTGATTTGTGGTTGCTCCTTACGATATAGATCTGCGTTTATCTTTTGTCGTTCTTGAGCTTCCTTCAATTGCGTCTTCATTATTGCATGTAACTCTGACAACCGATTTGCCATATCTTCTGCTGCAGGATTATCAACTTTTGAAAAATCAAAAGTATCAAGTCGTGGATGATAGCCATAATTGGCAAAGAAAGGTATTTGTTGCGTGGAAGAATGTACCGTATTATTATAAGCAAACTCTGCCAATGGCAGAAGGGTTGTCCAATCATCTTGTTGGTAGTTGATAGTACACCTTAAATATTGCTCCAAGACTTGGTTTACGCGCTTTGTTTGTCCATCAGTTTGAGGATGAAAAGCCGAAGATAGTTTTATGTCCACTTTTAAAATCTTGAAAAGGGTCTTCCAAAATCTTGACACAAATTGAGTTCCCATATCCGATATGATATCTTTAGGTAATCCATGATAGCGATAGATATTATCAATGAAAAGCTTAGCTGTTTCTTCACCTGTGATAGATTTTATACATGGCACAAAATGTGCCATCTTGGTGAAACGATCTACTATCACAAATATAGAATCATAAGATCTTGAGCTTGGAAGATCTGTGATGAAATCCATAGAAATAGAAGACCAGGGTTGTTCTGGTATAGGTAATGGCTGAAGAAGTCCGTAAGGTCGATGACGAGGAATTTTTGATCTTGAACAAATATCACATGATTGTACAAAGTCTTTGACTGACTTCCACATTTGTGGCCACCAAAAATCTCTTGATATGAGTTCCAAAGTCTTATTATATCCAAAGTGCCCTGCTGCTGGAAAGTCATGACATGCTTGAAGAACACGTAAACGTGCTTCTCTTTCTGGAACATATAGGCGTCCTTCAAAATATAATAGATTATTCTTGAACTCGAACTTAGAAAGATGACGCAATTGAGATGAAGATCTTCAAGAAAGACATATTCTTCCTCGAATAGATGGCGAAATACAACACGTTTGCTATCACGACTTTAGAAGGTACTCTTGATGTTTGATAATTTTACTAGAGGTAAGAACAACTCCTGATGGGGTTCCAAATATTTTATTCGAAGGAAGTTATGAAGGCCTCAACAATGATCAAATAATTGGGTGGTCTTCTCACCTTGGTATGGAATACTACTGATGGTTGAGAGGCCCTATCAATCATCTTCGAAGAGAACAAAGATCAGAGTATGTGACAAATATAATTCATTGCAACATAGATTTCCTCAACATATGATTACCACTCTTTGTGGAACTCGTCCCTAGAAAGAGGGGTAATATCATGGACATATACATGTAAACCAATAATTATATGTATAAATAGGTAGAAATAAATAAAAGTAAGTAAAAGTAAGTTAATTCTATAGTATTTGGTATAAAAGCTTCCTAGAAGCTTTATAGATGTTATTTTGACTTTATAGGTGTCTTTAATTGACTTTTGGATTAGAAACGTGGTAAACAAGTTGGCCATGTGCTACACATGTTGTTAGCTTGAAGACCAAGCTAACTATGTGGCCTACACGGAGAAAAACTTACCTTGTAAGTCAAGGCATGTGTCCTACAAAATCAACACATATTAGAGGTCTTATAGAACGTTGCCACATAGCCCCTAGTTAGATAATATATATAGAGATAAGAGTGAAGCCTTCTTCACTCTTGTCGATTCCATTCTTACTTCCAGTTTAGTTTTAAGGGTCTCTAATTTTCTTGTATTTTGGCAATAGCCATTCCAGTTTCTTTTTTAATATACATATCAATTTATTTTTATTTTTTCATCTTTCTTTGAAAGAAGTCTCACTTGTTTATTTGTCTTTATTATGTTCTTGTCCTTGACACCTTTTGGGCCATTTCACCTCACTGCCCTCATTAATTTGTTATGTTCAAATTTTGGCACTCCAAATCTTGCTCATTCAATACAATTAACATAGCTTGCCTAGTCTAAACTTATCTAAACTAGAACTTACAAAGCCTAGATTGGTCCGACATAGTAGGTCACCAATTAATGTTTATATGTGTGTGTGTGTATTTTTTTTTTTTTTTTTTTTTTAATTTTCAACACATCTTTATGAGAGATTCTTAAAAATCTTTTTAGAATTATTTTTTATTCTATTTTTTCTTTAAAATGATATGTTCAAAAAAATTACTATTTTTAATATATTTTTTAAGTTCTAAAGGTTTAATTAGCATATTTTCTACCATTTATTCTTTTTTTTATTACTTTTTTAATATGACACTATAGTCCCTACTTAATTTAATTTTAAACCATAATTATTTCATTGACCATTGTAATTATATTTGGCTCTTAATACATGAATGAGCCTTTTCTTTAATAATTTATCCTACTCAACTACATCCAAATTTTTCTCTTTTTAACTCTATTGATTTATTTTAATAATTTTTTTCTAACTACATTGTGGGTCAAAAATTTGGCTCATAGAAGACCATCAATCTTTTTTATTGCATTTGTAAGATTCTTGATTGACTCTCATCTAAGTTCACTAACATCATATCTATTAATATGTATTATATTTCAATCTATTTTTATACTACCTTGTATATGAAAATCTTTTGATCTATAATTTTTTATTATTATCTATTTTTATAGATAGAAGTAATATTTATATTTTTTTAGTATATCTACTATCTTTTATAGCTAAAAAAATACATAGATTATAAAATGGATCTTTATAAAATCCAGCAAATATAATTGATAAGAAAGTACATTGATATATTTACAAATCAAAAATAGTCTAAGTCTACAATAATCCAATATATTACAAAAGTGACTAGTTTTGATATTATGACAAAATAATCATATCTTGTCTCTAACATGGAATTAAGGTTGTTCCTTATAATAAGTATTTAAGTAGACTTTTAGTCCTTCTTAAGTTTTTTTTAATTATATATTTATTGTTATAAGTGTTAACGACATGAATCTTAAAAAATTAAAAGATCTATATACTCTTATGTCATTCAAAAGGACTAAAAAATTATCCAAAGATAGTATAATATTAAATTAGAATGGCTATTATCAAAGACAAAAAGACTAAAAAGTCTTAAAATAAGACTAAAAATTAAATAGGCATTGATAAGATTGAAAAAAACTTCATTCTTGCCTCTATATATACTATCTAACTATAAGCTATAAGATGACATTCTATAAGATCTCTAATACATGGTTATTTTATAATTCAAGCTACCAACTTGAGTGACATGTAGCTAATTTACTAGTTAAGTATTCAACCTATCAATCACCTATAAATATATATAAAGATTGAAACTGCATCTATAAAGCTTCTAGGAAGCTTCTCCATAAGATATTATCAAATTAACTTACTATTATTTATTTCTATCTCATTATATTATCTAATTAATTATTAAAATAAATATATATATATATATATATATATATATATATATATATATATATATATTTGTGACAGCAAGTAGCTTTGACAAATGTTATGTCAAATCTTTTGTGACAAGATTATCAATATTTTAGAAGCTAAAAGTATTAAGTTATGAATGATAAGCATAATTATTATAAAAAAGAATTTATTGAGTAGAAAAATATACTATTGTTATATTATATGAAGCTTGCTTGAAAATGTACTAGACACGTTGTTGTATTATGTGGTGTCCGGCTTGAAAATGCACCGAATATTTATTTGTAGAAGATAAAAGAAAAATTACAACAACAAGTCCTAAGAATTCTAATAGATTCTTAAATAAATTATAATTAAAGATTAACAAGTATAATTCAAATATCAATTAAATTCAATCAAAATTATGAAGAAATTATGTAAGAAACACAAAGTACTCCTAAAGATCGTTTAAAGAAATCATAAAGAAATAACATAGGAATTCAAAAACATACTAAAATAAAAATCTTAATAAAATATTAAAATAAAAAGTATAATTAAATCCTAGTTAAATTCTAATCAAATCCTAATCAAATCCTAATCAAATTCTAATGAAATCCTAGTCAAATCCTAATCAAATCCTAATTAATCCAAAATAAATCTTAGTCAAACTCTAACAAATCCTAACCAAATTCTAGTCAAATCCTAAAAAAATCTTAACCAAATGTCATGGACATACTCATGTAAGCTAGTAATTACATGTACTAATAGATGGAAGTATGTCAATTGTCACGGACATACTCATAATTACATATACAAATATGTAGAAGTAAGTAAAAGTAGATAAAAGTAAGTTAATTCTATAGTATTTAATATGGAAGCTTCTTAGAAGCTTTATAGATGCTGCTTTGACTTCATAGGTGTCTTTAATTGACTTTTTGGATTAGAAACGTGGTCAACAAGTTGGCCATGTACCACACATGTTGTTAGATTGAAGTTCAAGCTAACTATGTCGCCCACACGTAAAAAAACTTGCCTTACAAGTCAAGGCATGTGTCCTACAAAGTCAATACATATTGGAGGTCCTATAGAACATCGCCACGTAGCTCCAAGTTAGATAGTATATATAAAGACAAGAGTAAAGGCTTCTTCACTCTTGTCAACTCCTTTCTTGCTTCTAGTCTAGTTTCAAGGGTCTCTAGTTTTCTTGTCTTTTGGCAATAGCCATTCCAATTTTTCTTTCAATACACATACTTGTTTATTTATATTTTGTTACCTTTCTTTGAGTAAAGGCTCACTTGTCCGAATTTCTTTTTTATCGAATTCTTGTCCTTGACAGATTGACAAGAGTAAACCTACAAAATCAGAGTTTTATCTAATCTTGATTAAGAGTGGATTATGCCTTTTTTTTGATAAGACACAAGCATATTAGAAGTTACAGATTACCTTCTTCTAAACTGATATTGTCCTTAGTATTTTCTTTGTTCTCAAGTCCTCTCTTTTATTTGTCTTGAGCAATATTAGACATCTTCTCTTTTTTAAGTATTATCATCGCAGAACTTGCTAAAATGAAGAGTGCAATGGCACAAATGTAAGAGCAATTGAGAGAGTTAATGCTTGCGATGCATCAACTCAATTTACCACCACAAGGAGCAACAAGATTGGCAAGAAGTGATGATATAGAAATGGTTGGAGTTGCTTCAACATCTACACCAAATCATGTCCTTTCTCCTATGGTGGAATGCCCTTCCAGTGTTAGAGAACCAAGAATTATCCTACCCGAGAAGTTTGATGGCACCAGATCTAAGTTTCGAGGATTTATCAATCATGTACAACTTATGATTGAACTTCAACTCCAAAGCTATCCAACTCTAAGATCGCAAGTTAGATTCATTGATACGCTTCTTTCAAATTCAGCACTATCTTGATTTTCATCTTTTCTTGAACGACGAGATCCAATATTGGATAATCTAGAGGATTTTCTAGTAGAGTTTCGATCCATGTATGGAAAACATGATGTAATTCGTATTGCAACTAATAAGATCCATATTTTACGGCAAGGCAATCGATCAGTAACGTTGTATGCTTCACAATTTTGGCAAATTGTAATTGTTATCAAGTGGGATGATGTTGCACTTATTAGCCAATTTCTCTACGGATTATGAAGTAAAAAAATTAATGCTCAACTTATCTGTTTCTCAAACATTGAGTCAAGCAATTGACTTTGCTGTGAAGTGCGACAATCGCCTTTATGAATTTTGATCTGAGAATCGACCTCAACGTTACTATAATTCAATGGCAATACAAACACCTCTTCAACACATACATTTGAAAGTAGAGGATGTGCCAATTGATGCAGTATGTTTCAAACCTCTTACTGAGCAAGAAAAGACTCGTCGTCCTCAAGAAGGATTATGTTTATATTGTGGAGAACCAAAGCACACTGCTCAACATTGTCCAAAAAAATGACGTAATCACCAAATGACGAGTATGGCTGTGAAGAAGATAATGTGTTAGAAAATGAGTTTGTTCAGCTACAATAGGGACCGTGCGGTTGGAACCTTGCAAAACATCTAGTAAAGGTCTTATTCTCTCCTCAGAGCCCTCTCCTTGTTTTATATTAAATGTTATTTTAGGACCTAAATATTATAAAGCCTCTCACTAGTTAGATTCAGGAGCCTTGGCGTGTTTTTTAGATGAAAAATTTACTAAAAGACATAACATATCTTTAGTAAAGAAAACTAAACATGTTCATGTAGAAGTCATAGATGGTTGTCCATTGTCTTCTTGGGATATTACTCACGAAACCCTTCCTATAGAAGTAATAATCAATAGTCATAATAGCTTTGTAGTATTTAATATCATTAGATCTCCCTCAAATCCAATCATTTTAGATTTATTGTGGTTTCATATGCCATTATAATTCTTCGGCAGTAGCTCCATTTCTATTTGTGAAGAAAAAAGATGGATCGTTGCAGATGTATATTAATTATTGAGGACTCAACAAGATTACTATCAAGAATATGTATCCACTACCTTTAATATCTGGACTTCTTCATCAGCTAAATCAAGCTAAGATCTATACAAAAATCGATCTTCACAAAGCATACAATCTAGTACGTATCAAAAAAAGAGATGAATGGAAGACTACGTTTTGAACTAGATATGGACATTTTGAATACAATGTCATACCTTTTGGACTTACAAATACACCAGCAGCTTTTCAATATCTAATGAATGATGTTTTTTGAGAGTTTTTGGATAATTTTGTGGTCTGTTATCTAGATGACATCTTAATCTATTCTAAGAATCCAGAAGAACATGAACTTCATGTTCATCATGTGTTAAAAATTAAGAGATGCAGGACTCTATGCCAAGATAAAAAAGTGTGTATTCTACACTACTCAAGTCAATTTCTTAGGTTACATCATTTCAAATGATGGACTTATGATGGATCCTAAGAAACTTCAAACTATTATAGATTGGAAGATTCCAAAAGTGGTAAGAGATGTTCAATGCTTTTTGGGATTTGCCAACTACTATCGGATCTTCATCAAGGACTTCTCTCTAGTTGCAGCTCTACTTATACATTTGACTTGTAAAGACAAACTCTAATGGAATCAAGAAGCGGAAGTTGCTTTTGAATCTTTGAAGACAACGTTTATTTTTGCACCAACCTTGTATCGTGTTGATTTTTCTAAAGCATTCTTTATTGAAATAGATGCATCAGACTTTGATTTGGATGTGGTTTTATCACAAATAGGAACAGATGACAAACTTCATCTAGTAGCCTTTCATTCAAGAAAATTCTCAACAATAGAAATCAATTATGAGATCCACGACAAAGAACTTCTTGCAATCATGGATTCTTTTCAAGAATGGCATCATTATCTAGAAGGCACTTCTAGTCCAGTCACTGTGTATATGGATCACAAGAACCTCGAGTATTTTATATCAACACGTGTATTAAATCATCGTCAAGCTCCTTGGAGCATGTCTTTATCAAGATTCGAATTCATAATCACTTATCGGCCAGGAAAACAACAAAGTTTGTCCGATGCCTTGTCTAGATGTTCTTATCTTATACCAAAAGAAGGAGATACAACTTTTGAGCAACAAAGAACGGTTCTCTTGAAGCCATAGTAATTTCATCTTTGAGCAATAAAATCAACATTGACTATTGATTTAACTTTTCTTAAGCAAGTCCAGTTAAGTATGTCTTTAGACCCTCTTGTTCATGATATCAAGAATAATTCTTCTAAATCTCATGATCCCTCTAAATTTGACATCAAGAACAACCTACTCTATTTCGAAGGATGCCTATATGTTCCAAAAAAAGAAGTACGTTTATGTATTCTTGAAGCTCGTCACGACTTTCCAGCAGTAGGACATTTGGATATAATAAGACTTTGGAGCTAATATCTAAGGATTTTTGGTGGCCTCAAATGTGGAAGGCAGTCAAAGATTTTGTACAATCATGTGATGTTTGCTCAAGATCAAAAACTCCTCCTCATCATCAACCTTTTGGACTTCTTCAGCCATTATCCATTCTAAAACAACCATGGTCTTTTGTTTCTATGGACTTCATCATGGATCTTCCAATCTCAGGTTCTTGTGACTCTATATTCATGATAGTAGATCGTTTTATCAAGATGGCACATTTTGTACCATGTATAAAATCTATCATATGTGAAGAAACAGCTAAGCTCTTTCTTGACAATATCTATAGCTATCATGGATTATCCAAGGATATTATATCAGATAGGGGAATTCAATTTGTATCAAGATCTTGGCGGACTCTTTTCAAGATTCTAAAAGTGGACATAAAACTATCTTCGGCATTCTATCTTCAAACTAATAGACAAACGGAGTGTGTTAATCAAGTTTTGGAGCAATATTTAAGATGTACCATCAACTACCAACAAGATGATTGGAGAAGTCTTTTGCCATTGCTAGAGTTTGCTTACAATAATACAGTACATTCTTCTACAAAACAAACACCTTTCTTTACTAATTATGGTTATCATCCATGACTTGATACTTTTGATTTTTCAAAAGTTGATAATCCTGCTATGAAAGATTTGGCGATTCATTTATCAGAGCTACATACAATGATGAAGGCGCAGTTAAAAGAGGCTCAAGAACAACAAAAGGTCAATACGAATGTCCATCGAAAGGAACAACCACCATTTATCTTGGGTGATAAGGTATGGCTACTTCGTCACAATATCAAGACCACTCGTCCTTGTGACAAGTTGGACTATCAAAGACTTGGACCATTTTTTATTTCTGCACAAATCAATCTAGTTGCATATCGTTTATATCTACCGGAGTTAATGAAAATCCATCTACTATTCCATGTGTCTCTTCTTGAACCATACAAGATAGTGGACATATCAAGAAGATGACAAGCTCCACCTCCTTCTATAGAAGTAGACAATAATGAAGAGTTTGAAGTAGAAGAAGTCGTAGATTCAAGGTGGCATCAAAATAAATTAGAATATCTTATCCATTGGCACGGATATGATATTAGTGAATGTACATGGGAGCTAATAAAGAATCTTGTAAATGCAACAAAGGTGGTGGAGGCTTTTCATCGATAACATCCATCAAAATGAAGATGAAAACCTTCTTTATAAAAGAAACACATCTAAACAAGATAACATTCTACTTTCAATCCTTGTTTGTAGCTTCTTTGTAGTTTTCATGCTCAGGAGATGGAGAACCAACAACCAATGGATTCGACTCAAGAGCCTTCATTTGCTGACATGCCGGATGAGACATTATGTTTGTCACATCCTTCAAGACGACGCAATCGAGATGAAGATCTTCAAGAACGACATGTTCTTCCTCGAATAGATGGCAAGATACAACGCGTTTGGTATCACGATTTGAAAAGGGACTCTCAATATTTGGTGATTTTGCTAGAGGTAGAAACAACTCCTGATGGTGTTCCAAATGTTCTATTCGAAGGAAGTTATGAAGGCCTCAACAATGATCAAATAACTGGGTGGTCTTTCCGTCCAAGTATGGGACACTATTGATGGTTGAGAGGCCCTATCAATCATCTTCGAAGAAGACAAAGATCAAAGTATGTGGCGAATACAATTTGTTGCATCATAGATTTCTTCAACATATGATGATCGCTCTTCATGGAACTCGTCCCTAGAAGAGAGGGTAATGTCACGAACATACTCATGTAAGCTAGTAATTGCATATACAAATAGGTGGAAGTAAGTAAAAGTAAGTTAATTCTATAATATTTAATATGGAAGCTTCTTAGAAGCTTTATAGATGCTGCTTTGACTTCATAGGTGTCTTTAATTGACTTTTTGGATTAGAATTGTGGTCAACAAGTTGGCCATGTGCCACACATGTTGTTAGCTTGAAGACCAAGCTAACTATGTGGCCCACACGTAGAAAAACTTACCTTATAAGTCAAGGCATGTGTCCTACAAAGTCAACACATATTAGAGGTCCTATAGAACGTCGCCACGTAGCTCCTAATTAGATAGTATATATAGAGACAAGAGTGAAGGCTTCTTCACTCTTATCAACTCCTTTCTTCCTTCTATTCTAGTTTCAAGGGTCTTTAGTTTTCTTGTCTTTTGGCAATAGCCATTCCAGTTTTTCTTTCAATATACATACTTGTTTATTTATATTTTGTTACCTTTCTTTGAGTGAAGGCTTACTTATCTGAATTTCTTTTTTATCGAGTTCCCGTCCTTGACACCAAATCCTAATCAAACCTTAAACAAACCTTAATAAAATCTAATCAAATCCTAAATAAATCCTTATCTAATCCTTATCAAATCCTAAACAAAGCCTAATCAAATTCTAACCAAATCCTAACCAAATCCTGGTCAAATCCTAACCAAAACCTAATCAAATCCAAATAAAATCCTAATCAAATCCTAGTTAAATTCTAATCACATCCTAATCAAATTCTAACCAAATCATAACCAAATCCTAATCAAATCCTAAACAAATTTTAACCAAATCCTAAATAATTTCAAGTAATTTCTATAAGAAATTTAAACCTCAATAATTAATGAATGAACTATTGATTTTAAATCAAAATTTACACACCTCTTAACAATTAAACTGAAAAAAAGCACAATTTTTTTGAAGAAGATCAAACTCACCAAAAACAAGAATGTTCCTAATATTTGCTCAGATGTTGGCTGATCTTCTTCTTTAATCTGAATGTTGAATTTTCAACATCAGTATTTCTTTATTGAACCATTTGATTGATTTTAAATTTCTCAAATATGTAGAAAAATAAATCTACTATCTACATAGGTAATTTTCACTCCAATCCAATTGATAGATTACAAGAAATCTTAGAAACCCTCACTAGACCTAAAACTCTACTTTTTGAGATCCTGACACATTTAAATCTCAATAAACCTCGATCCAAGTCTTCAATCTAGCTCAAACTCATAGCATATATTGAACACATATAAATTCACAAATCTTCAAAATTTCATCTACAAATCTATTGCTAAACTTACAAAATTCTTCAAAAAGTATCATCCACTTTATTTCACAAATCCAAAGTTACCCAAAACAAATCCCAATTTTATAGAACTCTCAAAAAGTCAATAGAAATTCAAATCATCCAAAACCAATGCTTATCAAAACTTTATTAAGTCTGCTCTCTAATTCCATTTTTTGATCTACCAAAGAATCTCCAAATCATCATTGGAGCTTGGTTTTGTTCCTTGGGGTCTGATTTCGACCTTAATTTTTAACTGGCCCTCTCCGGGTATCAATATCTAGTTTTCGTAAGTAATTTTTACTAGAAGTTACTCTTAACTTCCTCCTTAAGATGCTTATATCATTTATTTTTCCAATCTACTTTGATTTGCCTTATTTATGGCCCTACAAAGTAAGTAGAAGTCATTTTTCTAGAAAGGCAGCATTACTACTAAAAGTTTTACTACCTTCCTATCTTTTATCCATATTTTTCTACTTTATCTTTTAACTTGGCTCTTTTATAATAAGATCCATATTATCATCTTTCACCATATAGTCATCTTACAACACGACAACATAGCTGTAAAAAAAAATATAACTTGCAACAAGATAATCCTAACAACTCTAATAGAATCTCAAACAAATATTAATTAAATTATAAAAATATTAGTCAATTTTTAATTAAATCCAAAAGAAGTTTCAAGAACTTATAAAATAAATATAAAGAAATCATAAATTAATCTAAATATATATATATATATATATATATAATAAAAAATATCTTTAAACAAATATTAAAATTAAAAATCTTAATTAAATCCTAATTAAATCCTATTACAATCTTTAATAAATCTTAATAAAATCCTAAATCCTAAATAAACTCTAATCAAATCCTAAATAAATCCTTATCAAATTTTAAATAATTTCTAAATAAAATCTTAAACAAATCTTAAATCTTAATCTTATACCAAATCCTAATTAAATCCTAAATCTTAATTCTAGATCAAATCTTTAATCCTAATCAAATCCTATCAAATTTTTTAAAAATTGTAATCACATCTTAAACAAATCCTAAATCTTAATCTTAGGCCAATTTCAAATAAAACCTTAAATTTTAAACAATCCTAAGAAAATTTCAAATAAATTTTAATTAATTATTAAAGCTATTTGAAATCTCAATAAATATTAATTGAATTATAGAGCTTTACTAAAATTTCACCCAGGCTTTGATCAATAAGTAATTAACAAGCACAAAAGTTTTGAAAAGAATCAGACTTATCAATTGTAAGAAAAGTTTTCAAAACCTCTCAGTTATTGGCTGCCTTCCTTTTCTAACTTAAATGTTGATCTTTCAACACTAATTTTTCATTGTTAAACCATTCAATTACTTTGAAAATTGAATCATGTGTAGATATTCAAGTCTGAATTGATTTTATTAAATTTTACTTCAATTCAATTAACAAAAATTGCTAGATCTTAGAATCACTCACCAACCTTAAATCTCAAATTTTTGAGACTATAATCCACAAAAATCTTCATGTACTTCAATCTAATAACTTAATTGATCTCAAATACTTCATACATTTAAAATATGCATAATAATTTTTTCAATTTTTATCCATACATATATTACAAAACTTACAAAATCCTAAAATTTATAAATCTATTTTTATTTTTCAAAATCTAAAACTACTAAGTACATCATTAATTTTGAAAATCCCTCAAAATCTCAATATTAATCCAAATGATATGAAATCAATACTCAAAAATCTTTTCTTAAGTTTACTCTCAAATTCTACTCTCTAATTTGCAAAAAAACTCCAAAGTTACTAAAGGTACTCAGTTTTGTGCTTCAAGGTTTGATTTTGATCTTGATTGGTAATTGATATTCTTTGGATATCAATTCTTATCTTCTTGAAGTAGTTTTTGCTAAAATCAACTCTTCATTTCCTCTTACACAAGTCCATATCTTTTATTCTTTTGATGTACCTTTATTTTACTTTATTTATGACTCTATAAAGTAAATAGAGTCTATTTTTATAAAAATTAGTTCCAATACTAATAGATTTTATTACATGCCTATCATTTATCTATAATTTTTTATTATATATTTTTAATTAGGCTCTTTTATAATAAAATACTTTTCTTTTTTTTCACCTAATGGTGGTATTATTACATGACATCATATTATTATGAAAAAATTTGACAATAGCAAAAAAATTACTCAATAATCTTAATAATAGTTGATGATACATCTCAAATATAGCTTCAAAATTTCATTTTTTTTTTAAAAAAAATATTAATTTAAAAGTTTTATAACCACCTTTGATATTTTTTGAAAGATTCTATAAAATCTTATTATAAATTAAATTTTTCTATCCAATATAATATCCTTTATCAATCCATAATTATAACACGGTATAGATAAAATATTTATATAATGATAGATAGTTAGAACCAAGGAAGTTTTTAGAATTGAAATTAAGTTAGTAGACTATATAGGACCCACTATGAAACATTCTAGAAAGTCTTTAGGGCAATTGTTTAGGTAGCACCCTCCATAAAACCTTCTAGAAAAGGCTTAAGGCAGTTATGTAGGTGGAGCCTACTATGGAACCTTATAAAAAAGAAATTTAAGGTGGTTATTTAGGGGGGTCTACTACCTAGGAATATTTTAGAAAGTCCAAGGTGGTAGAACAAAGTATAAATAGGAGTAGCCATGGCTTTTTTGAGCATTTAGTTAGGTATAGTTTTGGACCCTTCTTTTTAGTAAAATTTGGATTTTTATCTTTTTATTTAATTTTATTCTATTCTATTTTTGTTTTCTCAATTTTAGCTTTCATGTTCTATTTTGTTAGATTTCATTTAGTTTGATTTAGGTCTATTTTGTCCTATTTTATGATGAAGCTTTATGTTGTTGTGGATTAAAAAGGTCTTAGATTTTTGAGATAGACTGGTCATGTTTTATTGATATTAGAGCAAGTGTTAGACTATTTACTTTTGGTAGTATGTCAATAGTCACCATCTAGTCAAAGGTGAGTTGTTGTAGTCATACTAGGTACTATGTTGACACTACCACAAGCTACTCTTAAAAAGTCAACTATGAGGTGAAAAGGTATTACAATAGTAGAATTTAGCAGAGAAATTATAATATGGAAGATATGGCAGAGCAATCGTAAATAGAAGCTCAAATACAACACCTCTTAGGGTAGATAGCTACTTTGCAATGACAAATAGAAGATTCATGGAGAAAAGAATTGACATTTGCTAGGTTAAAATTGAATAAGCTTAATACATACTCTGTGACTTCAAGCCAAGAAGATGTATGTCAATGGCTCTTCAATATGCAAAAATACCTCCAATTATCTAAAGTAAATACCATTGAAGGAATTATATATGCAACCAGTTATTTGAGAGATACAGTAACTATTTGGTAGCAACATCAAGTTCAAAACTATAGAGCTCAAGGTAGATTTTGTCACTAAAAAGAGTTTGAAATGAGTTTAAGAATCAATTTTGGCCCATCAACGTAAAGAAGATAGCACGTGATCAGTTAGTAAATCTTACATAAGTTAGGTCAGTAGAAGATTATGTCTCCCAATTTGAGTTTTTATATCTCCAAATTGACAATGTTTTGGAGGTGGAGATGATGGATTAATTCCTACAAGGTTTGAAACTTGGAATCTAACGAGAGGTAGAGTTAAGTGATCTACAAATATTTGAAGAGGCAATTCGGATTACAAAGAGGATCAATACTATAGATTTCAGAAATTGTCGAGCACGACTTGTAGTATGAAGTCCTATGCCACTATCTAATACTATGGCACAACAACTAATATCAATGAAGATTGATGCCTTACAAGGATCATTGATACTACAAAGATGAAAAATATTGGTACAAAAAGGATTGTGTTTCTATTATTGAGAGCCAAGCTATCAAATCAAACATTGTGCAAAACGTCAAAATTCAAGCATCAACAAGATAAGGTAGATTCATAGTCTCAAAATTCACCAAATTAATAATGAGTAAAAGTAGGAAAATGGGGCTTCCCAGTAAAGGCATCAAAGGCTTGTCCTTGGAATATCTATTGTCTCTCAGAGACAAATAGTTTGGCCTTGAACAACTATAAAATGAGTTGACTGATGTATCTAATGAGACTACTAAGAGGACAATCATGTCGAGTGCTTATAGATTGTGGCTATACAATAAATTACATCTCAACTAAAATTACCAATCGACTTAGAATTAAAACTATGGCAATCAAGGGAGGAAATATATACCTTGTAGATGATTGAGAGAACATATTGAATGAGATGTGTGAAGTATACAATGATTCTAAATCTTGCATCACTGATGAAAAAGATAGCCAAAGAAATAGAATAGGTAGAACAACTCATACAAGAATATCAACATATCTTTCCAACCAACCTACCTAGTGGCATGTGTCCTAATTGAGGTGCCTTCTTTCAAATAGAACTATTTTCTAGAGCCAAATTGACAAGTCGACCAATTTATTTTCTAGCACCAAAAGAACTTGAAGAGCTACAAAAGATATAAACAAACTCTTAGAAAAAAGCCTCATTCAAGAAAGTACATCACCTTGAGAAGCACTTGTACTCTTTGTATTTAAGAAAAGATGGTGGACTTCACCTTTGTATTGACTATCAAGACCTCAATAAGCAAACTATTATATATATTCACTTCCACGTATCGATGATCTTTTTTACTAAATTTGAGGCATGACCATCTTTAATAAATTCAATCTTTAAAACACCTATTGAAAAATACCTATTATATAAGAGGATGTAGAAAAGATGGTATTTTATACGTGCTATAGACATTTTCAAATGGTTGATTTTACCCTTTGGCCTCACCAATGCTCTAGCTTCTTTTATGGGTCATATAAACAGATTGTTTTAGGACCTTATAGACAAGTATGTAGTCATCTTCATTGATAATATCCTTGTATATAGTAAAATCTTTGAAGAGCATAAACAACACCTACAAAAAGTATTGCATCAATTATAAGATAATAGCTTCTATTGCAAGAAATCAAAATGTAAACTTTGGAAGTCATAAGTCACCTTTTTGAAGCATGTCGTGTCTTCAAAAGATATGCTTACAGAGCAAGATAAGGTGAAAGCAATGGAGGATTGGCCAAATCTCTAGGATGCTTGTAAAGTTCACTCATTTTTAGGCCTTGTTGGATACTATCGTCATTTTGTTTGGTGATTTTCTTACATTGTTGCCTCATTGACAAACCTATTAGAGAAAGGTGCCACATTTGAATAGAAACTGGAGCAACAAAATGCCTTTGATAAATTAAAGGAGGCATTCATTACTGCTCAAATATTGTAATTATATGATCCTAATCTTCCTTGTATGCATGACATTGATACTTTCGACTTTGTTATCCAAGTCATCTTTCAAAAAGCCTTTGGAATACGCCTTCAATCTGTAGCATATCAATCACACAAGCTCAGAAGGATAGAGTGTAATTACTCTATATGTAATTGAAAGCAATTAGCAATTATATAGATTACAACGATGTGGCAACACTATCTATTTAAAAAGCTAGTAATTGTTTGGATTGACCATTGATCCTTGCTGTATGATTTGGATCTGAAAAATATAAAATTATGGCATCATCATTAGAAAGAATAGTTGTAATTTTTTGATATCAAGTGTGAATATAAGCAAAGACAACAACATATTATTGTAGAGAGCTTATTGAGGAGACTAGATTTGAAGGAAAAATCATGAAATAAGACAAAAATTTCTATCATTAATAGTATCATTTTAAAGCTAAGAAAAGATGCACAATGGAAAGAAGCTACACATTGAGATACTTATTTCAAGATAATTAGCAATCAACTGAAGATGGACAATATACAATATTAAGATTATATTCTTAATAATAGCTTGCTCTATTTCAAGAAGTAGATTTATATACCTGACTATGTTATACTCAAGACGCTTATACTTCAAGAGAGACATGACATCCCAATATCTAGATATCTGAGACAAGATATGTGTCACGACCATAATCATGTAAGCTAATAATTACATATAGAAATAGGTAGAAGTAAGTAAAAGTAGATAAAAGTAAGTTAATTCTATAATATTTAATATGAAAGCTTCTTAGAAGCTTTCTAGACGCTGCTTTGACTTCATAGGTGTCTTTAATTGACTTTTTGGATTAGAAACGTGGTCAACAAGTTGGCCATGTGCCACACATGTTGTTAGCTTGAAGATCAAGCTAACTATGTGGCCCACACATAGAAAAACTTGTCTTATAAGTCAAGGCATGTGTCCTACAAAGTCAACACATATTGGAGGTCCTATAGAATGTCCCCACGTAGCCCCTAGTTAGATAGTATATATAGAGACAAGAGTGAAGGCTTCTTCACTCTTGTCAACTCCTTTCTTGCTTCTAGTCTAGTTTCAAGGGTCTCTAGTTTTCTTGTCTTTTGGCAATAGCCATTCCAGTTTCTCTTTCAATATATATACTTGTTTATTTATACTCTGTTACTTCTCTTTGAGTGAAGGCTCACTTGTCTGAATTATTTTTCATCAAGTTCTTGTCCTTGATAAATTGACAAGAGTACACCTACAATATCAAAGCTTTGTCTAATCTTGATTAAGAGTGGATTACCCTTTTTTCTTGATAAGATATAAGCATATTAGAAGTTGCGGATTATCCTCTTCTAAACTGATATTGTCCTTTCTATTTTTTTTGTTCTCAAGTCCTCTCTTTTATTTGTCTTGAGCGATATTAGACATCTTCTCTTTTCTAAGTATTATCATGGTAGAACTTATTGAAATGAAGAGTGCAATGGCACAAATGTAAGAGCAATTGAGGGAGTTAATGCTTACGATGCATCAACTTAATTTACCTTTATAAGGAGCAATAAGATTGGTAGAAAGTGAAGATATAGAAATGGTTGGAGCTGCTTCAACATCTGCACCAAACCATGTCCTTTCTCCTATGGTAGAACGCCCTTAAAATGTTAGAGAACCAAGAATTATCCTACCCGAGAAGTTTGATGGCACCAGATCCAAGTTTCGAGGATTTATCAATCAAGTGCAACTTGTGATTGAACTTCAACCCCAAAGCTATCCAACTCCAGGGTCACAAGTTAGATTCAATGGTACGCTTCTTTCAGGTTTGGCACTATCGTGGTTTTCATCTTTTCTTGAACAACGAGATCCAATATTGGATAATCTAGAGGCTTTTTTGGCGTAGTTTCGATCCATGTATGGAGAACATGATGCAATTCATGTTGCAACCAATAAGATCCGTATTTTACAACAAAGCAATCGATCAGTAACGTTATATGCTTCACAATTTCGATAACTTGCAACTCATATCAAGTAGGATGATGTTGTACTTATTAGCCAATTTTTCTACGGATTACAATATGAGGTAAAAAAATTAATGCTCAACTTACCTGATCCTCAAACATTGAGTCAAGCAATTGACTTTGTTGTGAAGTGTGACAATCGCCTTTTTAAATTTCGATCTGAGAACCGTACAAGTGGACCTCAACGTTACCATAATTCAATGGCAACACCAACACCGCTTCAACACATACATTCGGAAGTAGAAGATATGCAAATTGACGCAGTACGTTTCAAACCTCTTACTGAGCAAGAAAAGACTCATCATCGTCAAGAAGGATTATGTTTATATTGTGGAGAACCAAAGCACACTGCTCAGCATTATCCAAAGAAACGATGCAATCACAAAATGAGGAGTATGGCTGTGAAAGAAGATAATATGTCAGAAAACGAGTTTGTCCAACTACAATAGGGACCGTGTGGCTAGATCTTACACAACTTCTATTAAAGGTCCTATTCTCTCCTCAGAGCCCTCTCCTTGTTTTACATTAAATGTTATTTTAGGACCTAAACATTACAAAGTCTCTGCCTTGTTAGATTCAAGAGCCTCAGCGTGTTTTTTAGATGAAGAATTTACTAAAAGACATAGCATATCTTTAGTAAAGAAAACTAAACCTGTTCATGTAGAAGTCATAGATGGTCGTCCATTGTCTTCTGGAGATATTACTCATGAAATCCTTCCTATAGAAGTAATAATCAATGGTCATAATAGTTTTGTAGTATTTAATATCATTAGATCTCCCTCTAATCCAGTCATTTTAGGTTTATCGTGGTTAGAAAAATACAACCTTCAAATAGACTGGATTTCCCGAACTCTCACTTTTTCTAAAAGTATAACTAACAGTGTACTTAAGCAAGTAGAGAGTCATAAGTCCAATTCAATTAAACCCACATTTATAGGTGTAAAAGCTTTCTTGCATGCTGCTATGAAAGAATCACCATACTTTATTTATGCTACACCCGTTTCTACTGGTGAAAAGACTTCAAGTGGCAATCCAAGCCAATATCAAGAATTTCAAGATGTAATTGAAAAAAAGAATGCGAATACACTCCCAGAACATCGTCCTTATGATTGCTCAATTGACCTTTAAGAAGGAGCACAACCGCCATTCGGACCAATCTATAGTTTATCACAAAATGAGTTGTCTGAACTCAAGAAGTATATTGAAGAAAATCTAGCCAAGAATTTCATACGCCATTCTAAATCTCCGACAGGAGCTCCAATTCTATTTGTGAAGAAAAAAGATGGATTATTGCGGATGTGTATTGATTATCGAGGACTCAACAAGATTACCATCAAAAATAGGTATCCACTACTTTTAATATCCGGACTTTTTGATCAACTGAATCAAGCTAAGATCTATACAAAAATAGATCTTCGAGGAGCATACAATCTAGTATGTATGAAAGAAAGAGATGAATAGAAGACTGCGTTTCGAACTAGGTATGGACATTTTGAATACAACGTCATGCCTTTTGGACTTACAAATGCACCAGCAGCTTTTCAACATCTAATGAATGATGTTTTTCGAGAGTTTTTGGACGATTTTGTGGTATGTTATCTAGATGACATCTTAATCTATTATAAGAATCCAAAAGAACATGAACTTCATATTCGTCATGTGTTACAAAAATTAAGAGATGCAGGACTCTATGCCAAGATAGAAAAGTGTGTATTCCACACTACTCAAGTCGATTTCTTAGGTTACATCATTTCAAATGATGGACTTATGATGGATCCTAAAAAAGTTCAAACTATTATAGACTGGAAGATCCCAAAAACGGTAAGAGATGTTCAATGTTTTTTGGGATTTGCCAACTACTATCAGATCTTCATCAAAGATTTCTCTCGAGTTGCAGCTCCACTTACACGTTTGACTTGTAAAGACAAACTCCAATGGAATCAAGAAGTGAAAGTTGTTTTTGAATCTTTAAAGACAGCATTTGTTTCTGCACCAACCTTGTATCGTGTTGATTTTTCCAAAGCATTCTTTATGGAAACAGATGCATCGGACTTTACTATGGGTGCGGTTTTATCACAAATGGGAACAGATGACAAACTTCATCCAGTAGCCTTTCATTCAAGAAAATTCTCAGCAGCAGAAATCAATTATGAGATCCACGACAAAGAACTTCTTGCAATTATGGATTCTTTTCAAGAATGGCGTCATTATCTAGAAGGCGCTTCTAGTCCAGTCACCATGTATATGGATCACAAGAACCTCAAATATTTTATGTCAGCATGCGTATTAAATTGTCGCCAAGCTCGTTGGAGCATGTCTTCATCAAGATTCGAGTTCATCATCACTTATCGGCCAGGAAAATAACAAGGTTTGTCCGATGCCTTGTTTGGACGTTCTTATCTTGCACCAAAAGAAGGAGATGCAGCTTTTGAGCAACAAAGAATGATTCTCTTGAAGTCGGAACAATTTCATCTTCGAGCAATAAAATCAAGATTGACTGTTGATTTAACTTTCCTTAAGCAAGTCCAGTTAAGTATGTCTTCAGACCCTCTTATTCATGATATCAAGAACAATTCTTCTAAATCTCATGATCCATCTAAATTTGAATTGAAGAACAACCTACTCTATTTCGAAGGACGCCTATATGTTCCAGAAGGAGAAGCTCGTTTACGTGTTCTTCAAGCTCGTCATGACTTCCCAGCAACAAGACATTTCGGATATAATAAGACTTTGGAGCTGATATCTAGGGATTTTTGGTGGTCTCAAATGTGGAAGGCAGTTAAAGATTTTGTTCAATCATGTGAAGTTTGCTCAAGTTCGAAAACTCCTCGTCATCGACCTTTTGGACTTCTTCAGCCATTACTCATTCCAGAATAACCATGGTCTTCTATTTCTATAAACTTCATCACAGATCTTCCAATCTCAGGTTCTTATGACTCGATATTCGTGATAGTAGATCGTTTTGTCCCAAGATGGCACATTTTGTATCATGTACAAAATTTATCACAAGTGAAGAAACAGCTAAGCTCTTTCTTGATAATATCTATCGCTATCATGGATTAGCCAAGGATATTATATCAGATAGAGGAACTCAATTTATATCAAGATTTTGGCGGACTCTTATCAAGATTCTTAAAGTGGATATAAAACTATCTCTGTGATTCCATCCTCAAACTGATGGACAAACGGAGCGTGTTAATGAAGTTTTGGAGCAATATTTAAGATGTACCATTAATTACCAATAAGATGATTAGACAACTCTTTTGCCATTGGCAGAGTTTGCTTAGAATAACACGGTACACTCTTCTACAAAACAAACACCTTTCTTTGCTAATAATGGTTATCATCCACGACTTGATACTTTTGACTTTTCAAAATTTGATAATCCTGCTAGGAAAAATTTGGCAATTCATTTATCAGAGCTACATGCAATGATGAAGGTGCAGTTAAAAGAGGCTCAAGAACAACAAAAGGCCAATGCGGATGTCTATTGAAAGGAACAACCATCATTCATCTTAGGTGATAAGGTATCACTACTTCGTCACAATATCAAGACCACTCGTCCTTGTGACAAGTTGGACTATCGAAGGCTGGGACCATTTTCTATTTCTGCACAAATCAATCCATTTGCATATCGTTTACATCTATCAGAGTCAATGAAAATCCATCCAATATTCCACGTGTCTCTTCTTGAACCATACAAGACAGTGGACATACCAAGAAGACGACAAGCTCCACCTCCTCCTATTGAAGTGGACAATAATGAAGAGTTTGAAGTAGAAGAAGTCTTAGATTCAAGGCGACGTCGAAATAAATTAGAATATCTTGTCCATTGGTGCGGATATGGTATTAGTGAACGCACATGGGAGCCAATAAAGAATCTTGCAAATGCAGCAAAGGTGGTGGAGGCTTTTCATCGACGACATCCATCAAAATCAAGATGAAAACCTTATTTATAAAAGAAACAACATCTAGGCAAGATAACATTCTTCTTTCAATTCTTGTTCGTAGCTTCGTTGTAGTAGTGGCGCTCAAGAGATGGAGAATCAACAACCAGCGGATTCAACTCAAGAGCCTTCATTTGCTGACCTGCCGGATGAGACATTACGATTGTCACAACCTTCAAGTCGACGCAATCGAGATGAAGATCTTCAAGAACGACATCTTCCTCGAATAGATGGTGAGATACAATGCGTTTGGTATCACGATTTAGGAAGGGACTCCCGATGTTTGGTGATTTTGCTAGAGGTAGGAACAACTCCTGATGGTGTTCCAAATATTCTATTCGAAGGAAGTTACGAAGGCCTCAACAATGATCAAATAACTGGGTGGTCTTCCCGCACTGGTATGGGACACTACCAATGGTTGAGAGGCCCTATCAATCATCTTCGAAGAGAACAGAGATCAGAGTATGTGGCGAATACAATTCGTCGCATCATAGATTTCCTCAACATATGATGACCGCTCCTCGTGGAACTCGTCTCTAGAAGGGAGGGTATTGTCACGGCCATAATCATGTAAGCTAATAATTATATATAGAAATAGGTAGAAGTAAGTAAAAGTAGATAAAAGTAAGTTAATTCTATAATATTTAATATTGAAGCTTCTTAGAAGCTTCATAGACGCTGCTTTGACTTCATAGGTATCTTTAATTGACTTTATGGATTAGAAACGTGGTCAACAAGTTGGCCATGTGCCACACATGTTGTTAGCTTGAAGATCAAGCTAACTATGTGGCCCACATGTAGAAAAACTTGCCTTGTAAGTCAAGGCATGTGTCCTACAAAGTCAACACATATTGGAGGTCCTATAGAACGTCACCACGTAGCCTCTAGTTAGATAGTATATATAGAGACAAGAGTGAAGGCTTCTTCACTCTTGTCAACTCCTTTCTTGCTTCTAGTCTAGTTCCAAGGGTCTCTGGTTTTCTTGTCTTTTGGCAATAGCCATTCCAGTTTCTCTTTCAATATATATACTTATTTATTTATATTTTGTTACCTCTCTTTGAGTGAAGGCTCACTTGTCTGAATTGTTTTTCATCAAGTTCTTGTCCTTGACAATATGTCTCTAGAACAGATCTCAAGGACATGGTTTTGGGCAAGTTTGGATCATAATGTTTAAGCCTTTGTATTTTCATGCAAATCGTATCAATGTAATAAAGCATGCAAAACAATATCTCGTGGACTATTATAACTAATTTTACTACATATGGCATATTCAAAGCAAGTGACTATGGATCTCATTTTGTTTTTGCCATAGATTCTTCATAATCATATTGAGATTGTTGTCTTTGTTGATCGACTCTCAAAGAAACTTTATTTGGTTGCGATACACTCAGATATTGATACCCTAGTACTTGCATGAGTCTTTTTTGATACTGTCTTTTGTCACCATAGATTATTTCGTGTCATTATTTAGATTAGGATCCATGCTTCACAGGAAGTTTTTGGCAAGCCTTATTCAAACTACTAGATACACAACTTGCCATGTCTACAATATTCCATCTCGAAACAAAGCTTGCAAATTGAACTTTCAAGGATATGCTACAGATATTTGTGGTGGTTCATTATAATGATTGAGATGAAAATTTGAGACTCTTGAAATTTGATTACAATGTTAGTATTCAAGCAAATACTACTCATTTACTATTATTCTTTAATATTGGTCAGTATCGAATTATGCCAATAACTCTCTATCGTTCCATCAACACCAATAGCTCAATAATGGAGGAATTTATACAACGGCTTATAATGGCCTTACAAGAGGCATGGTATTGCCTCCTTAGTACACAAAATTGACAAAAGTAGTATGGGAATAACCATCGATAACACAAGACTTTTTAGAAGGGTGATTAGGTGTTACTCTCCAATGCCAACTTGTTATATATATATATATATATATATATATATATATATATATATATATACTAAGATATTAGTATATTTCAATGAATATTGACAAAAATCCAAAATTAAAACCAAAAGATAAAAAAATATATTCTATCAATGTCTATCTATACTATATTATTTAAGATATAATATATCAAAATTTTTAACTATAAAATAATTTTTAATTCTCTATCATTTTAAAAAATATATATATATATGGTGATAAGCAAAAACATGATTAGTAAAAACATCATAGATATAAATATTAATAAATCAAAAAAATCAAAAAATTAAAATTTATAATTTTTTGTATAATATTAAATCACAAAAATTTATAGATTTTTAAAATAAATTAGATGTAAAAATTATTAATTAAATAAATTAAATTAAAAAATTTGATAAAACTACATGCCAACATTATTAAAGCCACAACTCTCCTCCTACCTAATGAACCATTTTGTACATGTCTCTTGACTTTGATGCCATTCTTAATTTCCATCTCTATCCTTATCTCCTATTTTATAATTATATTTTTATTTTTTAATATATATCCTAAAAGTAGCATAAATGAATGTTTTTATGTCTTAAATAGAATTTTCAGAAATAATTATTTACAATTTTTAAATTTAATATAGATTATGATTTAAAACAAACTAAATTCAATATTTTAATTTAATTCATAAATTAACAGTATTTTTTAATCTGTATAATATAAAGAAGAAAAACATTAGTATTTTAAATCTAAATTATCTTTGATATATTCTAAGATATTTTTAAAAATTCTTAAATTATATTGCATAAGATTTTAAATGATAATATACTAAATTTTACACACTTTAAATAATTTTTTGAAACACAATAAAGTTAATACTTAAAAATTTTAAAAATAATTATCAATATTTTATCTTATTATGATTTAATTGAAATGTCTTATTTTTTAGACTTTTATTTTTCAATCCAATCAAAAATTATAAAAAAATAGTTGTTAAATACTAAGATTTATAATAATCTCAAAAAGAATAGGAAAAAAAATTTATACATACATATACTCACTACTTTTTAGAAATATTTTTATGAAAATATAATAATAAACTAAAATAGATTTTTTCATCGACAACACAAGACTTTTTTATATATATAAATAAACATAATATATATTATTTTAATAATTTATCAATTAAATATCATTAATTTATTTTTTTGATATACTATTATAAAGATTTTATCTATGTAAATAAAGAATGTATTAAAATCAAATTATCATGGTCATACATAATTACCTAAATAATTTGTAATAGGTAGATGATAAATGAATGTAGAATTGATAATATTTTTTGAAGAAGCTTCATAAATGTAATTAAGAATTTATACATATTTGTAGTCAATTAATAGATTAAAAAATTTGCTAACAAGGTAGCCTCATATTGCATATGTTGATAACTTGTAGGATAAGTTGGCCTCATGGCACTCATATAAGAAACTTATTTTACAAGTTAGATACATGACTTACAAGTTGGACATGTATCAAAGGTCCTATAGAACATTATCATGTAGCCCCTAATTAGATATTATATATAGAAGTAATAAAGAAGCCTTTTTTATTGCTATTAACACCTTTCTTATTCCTAGTCCTATTTCAAGAGTTTATAGTCTTCATATCTTTTGAAATAACCATTCTAGTTTTAATAGTATAATATTTTTTACTAATTATTTATTATTTTTAAGTGATAAAAGAATATATTGAGAATTTTATTCTTTATAATTCATAACTTGAATAATTTTACAAGATTTCTAATTCATTATTCTTATTTTAAAAAAAAAATACATGAACTATTTTATTTTATTTTATTGTACTTTGAAGCTTATAGACCACCCATCTTTAAATTTCTATTTTTTATTTTTTAAATAATGTTTTTTTTAAAGAAAGTGAGATACTTCTTTTAATAGAAATTTTTATTAGATATTAAAAGTTACAAATTATTCTCAATTAACTTAACTTGTAGATTTTTTTAAGTTATATATTATACAATTAGAAAGAAAAAGTATAGGTGCTATACTTGGTGGAAGTAAGAATAGAGTTACAACTATTATTAATCTTCATAAACTTACCAATATTCTTATAATAAAAATTTTACATATTACTAATATCATTCAAGAGATATTATTTCTATGTTTATCAAAGAAATTAATAATAAAGTCCAATGTTCATGCCAAGAAGTCGTGTGCTTAAAAGAGGTTAGTAGATCAACAACATAATTGAAACTAAGATGTCTTACTATTACAATTATGAAAGATGTAAGGATTAATATGTTGAAAAAGTTTGATAGAATAAAATCAAAATTTTGAAGGTTTTTACAAAAAGTCAAGTTAAACTTAAGATTGCATACTTTCTAATATCCATATAAATTGAATCAAGTTGGATTTGTATGCACATTCTTATTTGAAAGAATTTTTTCTTAATTTGCACCTTAAATGAAAAAAGTTTCATGATTTTTCTATGATTTAAATTCATATTTAGAATATGTATAGCTACATTTGGAGAGAGTGATTGAAAAAAGATAGAAAAGACTAAATTTTCAGCATTACAATGAAAATCACATTTAACCATCATATATATTACTAACTTTCAAAACCATGTTTGTAATGTAGATTGAAATAAAAAAAAGTCATTATCAATTAATTTTTATAAAGATTAAAAGATAATATTAAAAATTTATTATTGATAATGCCAAAAACACATTTGTTAAAACAACTTATTGCTCAATGTCAAGGACATGAATCTCAAAGAAAGAAAATCCTCAATAAACTCTTATGTCATTCAAAAGAATTAGAAAGTCACTTAAAGTTGATATAATATTGAACTAGAATAGCTATTATCAAAAACAAGAAGATAAGAAAGTCTTGAAACAAGACTAAGGACTAAAAAGGCATTAACAACAGTAAAGAAGACTTCACTCTTACCTCCATATATATACTCTTAACTAGAAGCTATATAGCGATGTCCTATAGGACCTCCAAAATGTATTAACTTTGCAAGACATGTATCTTAACTTACAAGATAAGTTTTCTATATGTGTGCCACATAATTAGCTTATTCTATAAGCTACTAATACGTGATTAATTTATTGATCAAGTTTTTAAGCTTCTAATCAACTACAAATACATATAAAGTCAAAGCAGTGTGTATAAAAAGCTTAAAAAGCTTCTCTAAAAGGTATGAAATTAATCTATTTTTATTTAATTTTACCTACTTCTACCTAATCATATAATTGTTTATTAGATAATATTGTCATATGGCGTGATTTACAATCTGAAAATACATTGGATATTTAGCTATAGAGAATTTAGTTTGAACTTATTAGCTGAGCTCTAATAAGTGATTTCTTCCATCTTTAACTTATTTATACAGTCTTGGCTCTTAAAACCTCTTCACTTTATATAAAATATCCAAATTGTAGCAAAATCCCTTAAAACATATTTTTCTCACAAAGGATTTTTTTTCCCAAACTTTAAAAATTCATATATCTTTATTCAACTAATATGTTTCTTTCAAATTTCTAGATAGTTTAGCATTTATTCTTAAGCTTTACCACAAAAAAATGAACTATAAAATCTCTACCAATCTTCCAACATATTACTTACTACTATTCTTATGTCTTTCTAAACATTCTCAACACATTATCAGTACGACTTTCTTCTACATACTATTACAAATTTTTTTTGCTCTAGTCTTGATTCTTCAAACTTGTTGCTATTCTTGCTTCCTATATGACTTATGATCTTGCTGTACTTCTTCATGGCCTCTCATACATTAGCTGCTTGCTTAGAGCACTTGCTCCACTTTATGCCCTGCTTGCTTAGAATACTTGCTCCAGCCCTGCCTCCCTATTACATTCCATGCTTGCTGCCAAACAGCCATCAAATTGTTACTGAATTATTGTCAAACCGTCAATGTTGCTTGTCGCCAATTCTACTGCCAACCTTCCCACTGATGTTGTCTTGCCGCTGCCACTGACCACCAACTGTCGCTGAACACCTACCAACCCTACCACTGCCACCTTGTCGCCGCCGCCCTACTATTGCTGCTCTATTGCTATAATCCATAACTTTGTTTTAAATAAATAAATAAATAATATTTTAATTTTAAATTCAATTTTATCATTTTATTAGATTTTATATTTTAAATTATATTTTATTCAACTTTTGTATTTGATCTTGTATTTTCTTTACAGATTTATTTATAATTAATGCTTCAACATCTTCAATTGCTTCTACTATGGTTCCAACTATTACCAGGACATTTCAATATTTTCAAGGTCTTTTATTTCTACCATTGACTGTGAATGGAAATAATTATCTATTATGGGCAAAAATGGTAAAAATAAATCTATTTACAAAAAAACTCTCAGATGTCATTATGTTTGAAGAATCTCTTATAATAAGTATTTTTATTCTTTTTGCTATCTATTAGAAAATACTTCTTCTGCTTCATTGTCATCTTGTACCTACATTACAACAATATTTGGAAATGGAAGATCTTACAAAACTTTGGAAGAATCTCAAATCCAGGTTTCATCATCAAAAGACTATTTTTTTCACGTGCACGTCATAAGTGGACACATTTACATGTCTTGGATTTTCCAAATTTAAATACTTTTAATAGTAAAATATATAGTATTGTCTCATAATTACAATTATGTAAACAAAGCATCTCTAAAGAAGAAATGATTTTAAAAAATCTCTCTATATTCTTCTTACATCTGCTGTACTTATACAATAATAGAAGAACATGAAATTTCAGAGTCATTCTGATCTCATATCCTATCTACTTCTTGCGGAGAAGCAAAATGAGCTACTCTTATGACATGCAGAAGCTAGTCCTATTGGAACCACAGTTCTAGAATCTCATGCACTTAATATTTTAAAGTCTAAGAAAAAAATTATATAAACATAGGAAACATGCTCATAAGCATCAGGGCAATCATAGTCATAACTATTTCTATCCATATAGAAAGAATAAATGTTCTACTATTTATTATAGTAGAAAATAAAAATCAGAGATGCATTCTTACCATAAATGTGGAATGATTGGACATTTAGCATATATGTGTTGTACTTCAAAATATTTTATTAAAATATTCTAAAAAAATAAAAAACTATGAGCTGAGGCTCGTGAAGTTTATACCATGGATGCATCCATGGATTCAATTGGTATTGATGATTTAGAGGCTTATATGAATGACAAAACCTCTAATGATGAATCAAATGATGCGCTCATTGATTTTGTAACAACACATACTATTCTACAGGATACATGATTTTCTATTAAAAAATCTTCAACTTGGAAAAATAAAAATATAATAACCATGGTTGGAGCAAATGCATTTTGTTTCGAAGAAGGTACAATGATGATAAAATTACTTGCAGATTCCATCATAAAATGTAAACATGTGATGTTTGCACCTTTAGCACCTTGGAGTCTAATCAGCTACTGAGATGTGCATATCAATGGTTATCACCTTTTGATTGCCATTTTAAATACAACAGAGGTTTTGGTTCTTGCAAAGAATCATGAAGTTGTTGAAAAAGCTTTTGCTATAGAAAATGGTTTATACCAAATTACAATTGGTCCTTCCATTATATTTAATTTTGCATCATCTATCATAGAGAGTCATGCTTGTCTTTGACATAGACGATTGGGACATCCAAGATCTACATTATTTAGAAAGACCATTCCATATATAATTGGACATAATTTAAAGCTTGCGGAAGTAGACTCTATAGAATTATGTTATGGATGTGTGCAAGACAAGATGACTACTCGACCTTCAATTTGGAAACTCCCACAAGAATTACCACTAATGCTTGAAAGATTGCATGGTGATATTTGTCGTCCTATTAATCTAATATTGAGACTATTTTGTTATTTTTTAGTCCTTGTTGATGCATCAGATAAACAATCACATGTTTTATTATTATCAACCCGAAATATGGTGTTTGCTAATCTTAAATCTATGCTTATTTGTTTTTGGACATATTTTCTTGATTATCCTATAAAAACATTGCGTATGGATAATACAAAAGAATTTGTATCAAAGTCTTTTGAAGACTATTGTACTGCAACAGGAATTGAGTTGACATATTGTGTTCCATATGAACATGCTCAAAATGGACTTACAAAGTCATTTATAAAGCGTATACAACTGATTACATGTCTACTCCTCCTTCATATAAATTTACCTGCATCTATATGGGATCATGCAGTTTTATATGTTGCACTATTAATATGCTTTCGCCCTTCATCTCTTGAAATTGTTTCACCACATGAGCTCATTTCGGATCGTATTTCAAATGTATCTAACTTACGAGTATTTGGTTGCCGAGCTTGGATTCCAGTATCGAAACCTCAATGGCGTAGCATTGGAGCTCATCGACAAGAAGGCATATATGTTGATTTTGATTCACCAAGCATTATTCATATTGTTTATCTATTAACTAGCACATTATTATAAGCATGTTTACAAAATTGCCATTTTAAAGAGAATGTATTTCCATCTCTTCAAGGAAGAGTATCCAATCAAAAAAGAAATAAAGTACTTGTATTTGAACCACCAAAAATGATTACAATAAATCGCAATTCTATGACATCTTTGGATGAGACTGAAGTTGCTAAGATTTTGTACCTAAAATGTATTGTAAATGAAATACCTAATGGCTTCAATGATGTACCTAAAATTATAAGATTTTCTATTAATGAGGCTCAGAATGCACTTACTCAGATTCTAGTACCACTGACTACAATACCTCAAGTTATAACAACAACAATTAAAAGAACTCGTGGACTAGATAAGCAACCACGTAAGAAGAAAGCTATAATATTGATTAATCCTAGTATTATTTTTCAAGAAATTCTCACTCATCCTACAGGACCACCAATTCATGATGATATATCCATACATAATGTATCTTCAATTCCTATGAAAAATAAGCTTGGAATTGGAAGAAATAGGAACAAATTGAGTAAAGAATTATCTATTATATATTGTGATATAAAAAATATTTGGGACAAGCCATCTATTATAGTAGGTAAATCATTGTATGTATGATTATAGAAGCCTTTTTTTTTGTGAGGAAGACAATCTTAAACCTCAAACCATCAAAGAAGCGATGCATTGCTTTGATTGATCAAAATAAAAAATTACTATTGAAGAAGAGTATATCTTTTTGCATAAGAAAAAAGACTTTGATCCAATTGTAGATACTCTTACATTTTACCTTGTGGGATATTAGATGATATTAATATATAAACAAGATGCTCAAGGTCAAATAACCTACTATAAAGCTCATCTTATTACTCAAGGATTTACTCAATGATTCACTATTGATTATAAATCTACATATTTTCTAATCATGGATTCAATTACATTTTGATATATTATTAGAATGGCAGTTCATGCCACCCTTGATATGCATTTGATGGATGTAGTAACTCCATATCTATATGGTTCTCTTCATGCAAATATTTATATGAAAGTTCTATCTGGCTTAGAAATAGGAATTATAAATGGACTTGTTCTTAGACGATATCATAGTATTAAATTATGGAAGGCCTTATATGATTTAAAATAATCCAGATGTATGTCGTATCAATATCTTTGAGATTATTTAATTATACATAAGTTTGTAAGTAATCCACTAATTCCTTGTTTGTTTATTAAATGAGATAATACTGATTTTGTAATCATCGCTATATATGTTGATGATCTTAACCTAGTGGGCACTAAATCTGCATGTATTGTACCTACTAACCTACTTATACATAAATTTGAGATAAAAATGCTAAAAAAAATAATTTTATGCATTGATCTTTAGATTATGCATCTCACAGATGGTAGCATTTTTTTCTACCAACTAATGTATATTAGAAGAATCTTGTAGGGATTCAATATGTTTGATGCTTATTTATTGTCCACACCAATGGTTGGATCTAGTTGTAATGGTCATGATCTATATTGTCTGTGCAAGGAGGAGGAAAAAATATTGGGAGATCAATATCCATACCTTGCAGCAGTTGGAGCACTTTTATATTTTGCTACATCTACAAGTCCAGATATTGTATTTGTAGTTAGTGTTCTTGCAAGATATAGTGCATGTCTAATATTAAAACATTAGAATGGCATCAAATATTTATTAAATTATTTAAAAGATATTGAAGACTTGGGATTATACTGCACATAATCTACAGATTCAAAATTGATTGGACATTGTGATGCGGGATATAAATCTAATACTGCAACAACTAAATCTCAAACATGATATGTATTTTTAAGACATGGAGCTACAATATCATGGAAATCAGTGAAACAAACAATAATTGTAACTTCATCCAACCATACAAAAATTATTGCCTTACATGAAATCTCTCAAGAATGTATTTGGTTGCAATTAATTGATAAATTCATTCAAACAATCCATAGATTTTCATATGATGATTCTCCAAATATCTTGCATGAAGACAATAGTACTTGTATTATACAAATACAAGTTGGTTTCATTAAAGGTGATAGGACAAAGCATATTCATCCAAAGTATTTTAGTTATATGCATGACTTAATTACTCATCAGGCACTTATAATTAAAAAAATTAAATCTACAAATAACCTTGCTAATCTCTTCACTAAAGCTCTCCTATTGTACACAATAGTGACTTGCTTTTCTTGAATAAGAAAGTTAATGAATTCTTTAAATAATTAGGAAAAATAATATTGTACTCTTTTTCCTTCATCTATGATTTTGTTCTTAAATACAATAAGGTTTTCTCAGATAAGGTTTTAATGAGGCAAAAATTATTCATCTTATGAGATTACAAAAAAGTATAGAGCATAATTAGTATAATATGTTTCAAACCTCTCATTAAGCAAGAAAATAGTCAATATTATCAAGAAAAATTATTCTTATATTGTGAAGAATCTAAGCACACTAGTCAAGATTATCCAAAGAAACAATATAATTACAAAATGAAGAACATGGTTATTAAAGATGACAATGTATTGAAAAACAAGTTTATTTAGGCTCAATAAAGGCCGCATTATTGGAATTTTAGATAATATCTACTAAAGATCCTATTCTCTATTTAAATCTTTTATATTATTTTACAATAGATGTTTGTGTAGGACCAAAATGTTATGAAATCTTTGCCTTTTTAGACTCAAGAGCATCAATGTGTTTTATAGATAAAGACTTTGTCAAAAAATATTAAATAATTTTAGTAAAAAAAATTAATTTTGTATATGTAGAAGTTATAGATGGTCATTTGTTGTCTTTTAAAAATATTATTTATGAAACTATTCCTTTAAATGTAACAACTAAAAGACATAATAGCTTACTAATATTTAATTTTATTAGGTTTATTGGAGCTAAAGAAGTGTAATTCTTGAATAATTAGATTACTTGTAACAATGATTTTTTTCATAACATAATTCAAAGTTCTATTATCTAAATAAAAAATCATAAGTTTAAATTTTATTAATAGGTATATGAACCTTTATGCATGTTACAAAAAAAAATAGTTTTTATTTTTTATTTATGACACATTTATTTTTAATTGTAGAAAGACTAAAAGTGGCATTCCAAATCAATATTAAGATTATCAAGATGTTTTTGAAAAGTAGAGTAAAAATATTCTTCTAGAGCATTATTCTTATGATTGTTCAATTTTTCTTTAAAAAAGATCTCAACAGCCATTTGGACCAATCTATAGCTTATTACAAAACAACTTGATTGTACTTAAGGAATACTTTGACAAGGACTTGCTATATGATTTCATACATGATTACAAATTTCTAAAAAAATTCATATCTTATTTGAGTTGTAATTTAAGTATTGCAATTTATAAAGATTTGATGCAAAATAAAGAAAAAGTAATATATATATATATATATATATATATATATATGTTAATAATAAATTATATTAATCAAAGATAAAAACATATATCAAGAAAAAGAGTTTAATTTGACTTCTTAATTTTATGAAGTAATAACCATAGATTCATGATCTAGAAAAAAGTCAACAAAAAGTTATTGTATTACATAAAAATATCATTATAATAACACACACAAACACACACACACACACACACATATATATATATATATATATATATATATATATATAATCATAATTCCAAGTAAACATTCAAAAAAATCGATATGTCTTGATAGTATTGCAAGTTTATTTTTTAAATCTTTGGAACAATCTACTAACAAGTTTATCTAATAAAAACCTTTGATAAAAATAGAAATTAAAACCTTAGTTTTTTAATATAACAAATATTAATAATATTTTGAAGAAAAAACTATCTTTTATTTTTTTTAATGAAAAATAACTTCTACAATGCAAGAAGTAAGAAAATATATATTTTACAAAATAAAATGTTATTATTATTGATTTATATAAAGCATTTTTTATAAATTGATAAGATAATTACTAAGAGATGTTTTTAAAATATCTACTAAAAATTATTAATTATAAATCTGATGTTATAGTGGATATATACCAATAATAGATGATCAGACATACTAATAATAACAATATTTGTTCTTATTGCTCTACCTATTTGATAAAAATACTATATTTTTTAAAGTGGATGCATCTATAATTTATATATATTTATATAATAAATACATCAAAAAAGTCTATTGATTAAAAAAGTTAATTATGACTAATTTTAGCCACCAGAAATTTAAAAAATCTGACTTTTTTTATTATAAAATAAACATATAATTAATAATTGTTAAATATTTGTTTATTAGATTTTGTGAAAACTTAATTAACAGCTCATTTAAATGACAAAAATGTTATTTTTGGATTTAATTTATTTCTTCTCTAATAATTATTTTTGCATGTGTTTTGAATTTATTTGATTTCTAAAATAAATAAATTATAAATTTGACTTTAAAAACAAGAAAATTTAAGAGAAAAAAATAATATAAAAAAAAGTCAAACTAAATAATTTCATATTAATGGTGATATATATATATATATATATATATATACTTAAATACAATCTACATGTGACTTTATTTTTTAGTTCAATTAAAAAAAAATATCAAAAATTTATAGATAAATAATTAAAAATTAAAAACAAAGTCAGAGACACAATATCAATATTTTTTTCTTATTTATTTAATCTTTAAAAAAAATCTATTATCATTTCATTTATGGCTATTAATTGAATTTGTGTTTAAATATAATATCACAAGTATCTGTATAATATAACAAATATTGATAATTTAAATTTATTATGATTGTGATTAAATCTGATGTTAACAACCATGGATCACTTTAGCAACTTTAAATAATAAATAATAGTTCTTTACCACCATTATATGCAATTTAATCATGATTTTGAGTTGCTTTCATTTAGAAATTTATTAATTAATGAAACTGTATGATGAATCTTTTTTTAATATTGATCAATGATAAAATAAGTACAATTCTTGTAATGTATGGATTAGAAATCAAGAAAATTGGATTTGTTTAAAAAATGATTCACAACACACATTATGCACATAAAATTAGATGCACCTAATGATTGCTAAAATTTGGTTGTACCGTTATACAATGCTACGATTGCAATACTTTAGTATTTACAATCAATTAAATAAAAGACATCAAAGTTTGTTATTGATTTGTGAATATTTATAAGATATTATTTCATGTTGTATAATAAGAAAATTTAAAAATATTAATAAAGTTATATTTCATTTTAAATAGGTATTGTTATTGATTTTTAATAATTATATATATGGAATATGATTTAAAGTTTAAATTTTAAAATCAGTACTGATACATGTAGATATTCACATACATACATACATATATTGAAAAGAAGACTTGAATTAAACGACTTCACAAATACAAAGGGAATAAAAAGTACAGTTTACACGTGTACTCTATAATAGTTTAATAAATGAAATCTGCATAAACTAATAACTTCCATTCAATGAATTATGAGTATTTTAAAATATTTTCATTTGTATTTTAGAACTTGTAGTTTTATATAATTAGAATTGTATGTTAATTAAATTTTCTAAATATTTTCTTCAAAAAATTTTAATAGTTTAGATGTTCAGAATTATAGATGAAAATAGGAAGTCTACAAAAACGCAAATTAAAAAATATTATACATTCAATCTAATGATAAATATTCTTCAGAATGAGGAAATATAAAAACACTTAAAAACATATATCTCGTAAGAATGCATTACACACAAATATCTAGTTTTCTAAATAAATTGTTGTAATATTAAGCAAAGATTTATTGACTCATAATCAATTGGTTTCACACTCGTTGGTAAGCAACACATAATCGTGAATGGGCATGAATCCATATGGAAATGAATAAAGGTACCCAGACCATTTTCAAGTGCAACACTAAAATGGTATTCCTCCTCCTTCTCCCCCCTAAGACCGAGGCCTGCCACTCCCAGTGTTCAGGAAATGTTACATGAAATAGAAACATTATTTCATGATCCAAAATGCGTTTTAGAAATTGAACAGCATACTCTGTTATGCTTGATTTTATTTTCACATCCTGCTTTTCAACTTACTTATTTATTTATTTATTTATTATTATTATTATTATTCTGATGCTGGACTTCCTTGGAAATTTTAGTGCTGTATTCTCTCTCTCTCTCTCTCTCTCTCTCTCTCTCTCTCTATATATATATATATATATATATGATTTCAAGCACAAAAAAAAAGATAAGGATGTTGCCAGTTGAACCACTTCATAGTTACAAATAAAATAGAAAAGTAAACAGTTATAAACTGCAAGTTTGTGCCAAACCATGATAAAAAATGAAAAAGGTCAGTCACTTTTTTTGTGATGGAGTAACACAACCTTGCCCTTACAAATCATGGCACACAAAAGCCACAGCCATGTTTGAATAAGTGCAACAATACAATCAACCAACCAAACATTTGTTCTATTCAATAGTTCAATATGTAAAACAAATGACAAAACACCCATAAAAACTTCATATCTAAGGGGCAAACAGCAACAGGATAAGAAAAGTCAGTTAAGGATCACTTACACGAAAAAACACACAAGAACCCATCAACTTATTTCAAAAAAGAATGACCTTGACGTGGTAAGCATGTCAAAAATATGGGGGTCCAAGCTGACAAAAAGCAAGAGCAAGCCTTCTTTAAATGCATTCTTTTACAACAACAATAACGATAATAACAACGCCAACAACAAGCAATAACAATAACAATAATGTTAATAATAATAATAATAATAATATACCCTCTTGAGATAAGAAAACCGTCCTTTGCTTAAGATAGCCGTGCTTGGGGGATATTTGGGGTCACGGTCGACGTCCCTCCACTTCACAGAGCGAGTGTGAACAGGGCAAGCCAAGCGAAAAAGTCACCACAGTGCGAACGAGGGCTCTCGACGGGCGGAGTCAAGGCAAGCGTCCCGTTGGCAGTCAATCAGGCGAACGCACGACGGACGAAGTGGACGAAACGAACGAAAACGAGGATTTGGACGAATAGAGCGGACGAGGACAAGGAGTGGGACGAAGAAGGCGGACGGAGGGGTTCAGTTTCGCGATGCGACGCGATGCTAAGCCAAGGTGGTGGTGGTGCGGGGGCAACGTTGGGCTGCAACTACTATTGGTAGTAGTATTGTGTTGGTGGCTGTAGCAAAGCTAGTAGCTCCACAGGTCCCACCTCGTCGTCGTCGTCGTCCTCCTCTGGGTCCCCCCGTCCCGTCCCGCTCTCCTTTTCTTTCCTTCGTTTTCCTTTCATTCCCTTCTTCTCCTCCTCGTCGTCTCCCATTATCCAGCTCAAGCCGATGCCATGGAAAGGAATGCCAAGACTTTTCATCGCCCCTTGCCTTCCTCCTTCTCTTCCTCTTCCTCTTGTTGCTTCTTCTTCATCTTCTTCGTTTCGTTAATCACCGTCGTCATCTTCATTACCTGCCCTTTCATCTTCCTCCAGACGCCTCTTGTGACTTAGCCCTCAACCTATTGTCTGCAGCAGCAGCAGGAGGAGCTGCAGCAGTAGTTGCAGCAGCAGCAGCTGTCGAAGTTGCCTTTTCGTGAAGTGGGATGCCTTGCGGCGCATGGTGAGGGGGTGAGTTCCATTCGTTGTGGAGTGGGTAGGTGGTGATTGTGGGGGTGGTGTAGCTTAGGGAGATGTTTTGGTGTTGAGAGGTTTGAGGTTTCCCCCGGGGTGGTGGAGCTTAGACAGTTGTCTTGTGGAGGGAGGGGTGGAGGCGAAGGTGTTGAGGTTTTTTGTTGGAGGTTGGGTTGCGTCGGGTAGGTCTTGTGGGATCCACTCGGCAGGGATGCCCATGTATTGCGGATTCTCGTGCTGCGCGGGCTGTGATCTTGTGTTGACGGGAGAAGTGGCTGTGGGGAGACGGGAGTGTGTGTTGTGAGCCAATGCGTTGCGAAGGAGAGGTGGTGGAGAACGAAGGAGTGGGGAGAGAGTCGGCGAGCTGAGAGTTTAGGTCCACATCGGGGTGCGTGCGATTTTGGGTGGTAGTTTGTTTTGTAATTTGCGATAGTAGGATTGGTGTAGACGGCTTTTCGCTGTCCTGTTACGAGGATGCGATAAAGGAATCAGGGGGTAAGGAAAGTGAGCACGGTGAAGAAGAAAGGGGAGAAAATGGCGGTTCTTGACGGGGAAGCCCGGGTGCTGTTGACAGCGCAGCACATTATCAAAGCCCTCGGCACGTCGGATGCCATGACGGATGACATGATATCTGTGCTTTCTAAGTTTGATCACAGGTTTAGGGACATGAATGACAGAAATTTGGATCGAAGATTGGATGCTTCCACTTCCCAGAAGTCTCCGAAAGGGGAGGATTCCGACGAGGATTCGTACGATGTGCCCCAAGGGTCGCGAGGGGGATCTAGGGCGAGGAGGGTGATCAATTCGGCCTTGGATTCAGCGAGGACGGTGATTGTGCACTGGGACATGGGGCATGGGGGGCATGAGGTAGGCCAGAGGTGGATCTTTGAGAACAACGCGGAAGAAACTCAGGTGTATCTGGACGCCGTTGACAAGGTGCTGATGGAGCTTGAGAATATGAAAATTCACAACCGGGATCCGAAGCTGCTCGAAGAAGCACAGAATCTGCTTCAGCTGGCTATGGAGAGATTGGAGGAAGAGCTGCGCCATGTCTTGGAGATGTACACTGGGTTTGTTGATCCTGATGTGCTCTTGGATTCATTCTCAGCTGCGTCTTTCAGATCGCCTTTTGATGAAGAAGAAGAAGAGGAGGAAGAGGACGACGAAGAGCCGAACATTGCCACCCCTCGAGTAGGCCAGTTCGAGAGATCTCAGAGCAGGGCGGTTGCTTTGATGCCAGACCAAGCGGCAGAATACGTGATTGCCATTGTCACTCGCTTGATCGCAGGTGGGTTCAAGAAGGAATGCGTGCAGGTTTATATTAGCTCCAGGAAGGTCGTGTTGGAGAACAATTTGTTGGCCTTGGGGGTGGAGAGAGTGAGCATAGATGAGGTGCAGAAGATGCCATGGGAGTTACTGGAAGAGAAGATCAAGAGTTGGAATCAAGCTATGAAAGTCGGTGTGACGGTGCTGTTTGCCAGTGAAAAGCAGCTGTGTGATCAGGTACACTCCTTAACCTTTCAGGCCTGTCCGTAATCGCTACTCTTCTTCTGTGGGTGAGAGTGAATGGAAATGGTTTGTGTCGGTTGTCTACCCTTTTCGGGTATGGCGAGGAAACCAGGAAGTTTGTTCCTAGTCTGGGGTGCATCTTTCAGAACTCTCCTTTTAAAGGTCAAAGATCGGGATTGACCTGCAACACATGCTATTGCAGAATCTTGATACATCAGTAAGTTTGAATTGAATTAATTCAGTGAATTATACGTCATGCCATCTTTTTGACCGCCTTATGTTGACTACTTAGCTCGGTTAGTACCTAGTATTATTCCTTTTACATTAAGGGGTGATAAGTAGAGCTTGGTCATTGCAGGTTGGTAACTTCAGTCTTTGTAGTTGAGCGTAATTATGGACTGTTGTAGATGGATGTTTTTTTCCTCATTGTCTGAATCATCACGATCGAATTGGTTTTTAAGGGTGGAGCGTTTGTGTGATGAGAATATGATAGATTGTCTTCGTCATTGTCTTGAGGATTCCAATTGTCGTCCGTAAATTGTCGGACATTATTGGATAAGTAACATATCTCTTGGCTTTCTTGGTTGCCATGCTTCTTTTTAAGGTCGCTTCCATGTTACCGGATTTTCTCGGAATCAAGGTCTTCAGTTATGTTCAATAAGTCTTCCTTGTTCTAATTTCTCAGCTCTTCACATTGAAGCCCGTCCTAACTTTTTCATCTTTTAGTGCATTTGCTTACATTATTTGAACCTATGAGTGCACATCTTGTGAAGTCGTATTTGCAGTCTAATTGCAATTCAACTTTCTCTTACTGCCCTTGCTTGCTGGTATATGTGCCCATTCTTGATGCGCTCATATTGCGACAAGTTGTTATATATTCTCACTCTACTTCTGCTTGAACCAGGTATTCGCACCTCCTCTCAACGACATCTGCTTCAATGATTTTGCCAAATCCGCCATGATGCACCTTCTCAGTTTCGGGGGAGCCATTGCTATAAGTCGAAGGGCACCGGAGAAGCTGTTCAAATTACTGAACATGTATGAAACGCTTAGAGACCTCATTCCAGAACTGGAAGTAATCTTTTCTGGGACATCTGGATCAAGTGTAAGGTCAGAAGCAAACGGAATTCTCTCTCGTCTCGGAGAGGCAATCAGAGGGACCATTTCAGAGTTTGAGAACGCCATTCTGCGAGACAGTTCTAAGGTGCCAGTAATGGGGGGTTCAGTCCATCCACTTACTCGCTACGTCATGAACTACATCAAATTAGCATGTGACTACAGTGATACTCTGAAGCAGGTATATGGTGAAAGGGATAATTCGGAGGGTCCAGGTAGAGCCACCCAATCACCCGACGAGGGAGATGACAGATACACCAGGGAAGAATCCTCTCCTTTGGCAAGCCAAGTGTGTCGCCTAGCGGAGGCTCTTCAGAACAACCTTGAAGGGAAATCTAAGTTGTACAAGGACCCTGCTTTAACGCACGTATTTCTTATGAACAACTTCCACTATGTAGTGCAGAAGGTGAAGGGTTCAGACGTTCGAGTGCTGATTGGGGACATCTGGGTGAGGAAGCAGGTCAGCATGGTGAGGCAATGTGCAGCAAGCTATCAAAGGGCCGCATGGGGCAAAGTCTTGGCTTGCCTGAGGGGCGAAGGCTTGCAAGGGAGCAAAGGTCTGTCCTCAACATCAGTTTCTCGTCAGACTCTGAAAGACAGGTTCAAGAACTTCAACACCATATTCGACGAGGTTCACAGAACACAGTCGCAGTGGGTAGTGGTGGATCCAGACCTGCGTGACGAGCTACGTATCTTCATCGCCAACAAAATACTGCCAGCCTATCGTGCCTTTCTAGGTCGTTATGGGCACCACATTGAGACTGGAAGGCATCCAGACAAGTATATCAAGTACACCGTGGAGGACCTTGAGACGGCCATTGGTGACTTCTTCACTGGACACAGTGGCTCATTGGGGTCCACCTCGAGAAGGAGATCCTTCTCATTGCACTCAGGGCAATAACCTGGGTCAGTATTGGTATGCGTCTGTACAGGAGCTTGTTTTCCAACTTTCATCTAGAAACAGTCGTAGTGTATACTGAATTCCGACTACACAAAAAAGCTTCCAAGTTACTACAAACTATCCTGCCTTGAAACACAGGCATTGTAATTTTATTTTGAGACAGGTGGATGATTATCATGTAGAATGTTGTCTTCGTCTTCACAAGCAGGAGACCCTTGTCAGTGAGAGTAAATGAATGCAACTGGAGCATCACATTTTTCACAACCCAGGTGTGCTGCTTGTCACTCTTTCACCATCACTACCATTTTTTTTCACTGGTTTTTGATATACTCATAGCTATACACCTAGCAACCCCACTTCTTACCCATCTGACAAGCAGGTGGATCAATGTATCCTCTGTGCCACGCCGGAAGAGTGCAGTCAGATTCTACAGCTGTGGTTGCACGACACTTTCAATTTTAGTTGCTAGGGGCATGCTGAGGCAGCAACTAGGGGACGCAGGTCAAAGATAAAAGGGGAAAACCGACACTGTGGACGGGTTAAGGGGGTTGGTCTGCACGCGTTGGAAAGTGTGGTTAAGGCAACAGCCTGGAGCTTAGTGCAGGGAACAGCAGATATGTGGGAGGCAGATTCTCCATGCGGATCAGATGGGGGCTTGCAGCGGCCCCAGTTTGTCGAAAGTTCAATTCTGTCACCTCCGACTACTGGGAGCCATAAAGTGAGCTCTGCTCCGCTCTGCACTGACCCCCTTTTTCTACTCGGAAGTGCAAACATGCATCCAAATCCAGCTTGAATATGTTGTCTCTGTGCTTTTTTCCAAAAAATATAACTTTCAAGTCTTAACATTGTACATGTGATAAAGTAATCTTCCAATATCGTTCCCAATTCATGATTTTTATTTCTTTTGGTGGATGCCTGAGATATTTAGTGTCTTTTTTTTTTTTTTTTTTTTTTGTTTGATTGTTGAGGTCGTGTTGATTTCCTCTCTGTCCATATTTTGTAATTTTTATAAACACCACAATGTAGGTTTATCAAAGATGTGTTTTGGTTCAAATACTAGTTTTGTGAAGTTGGTTACAAAGTCTTGATGTTAATAATAGTGGGTTATAATGTGTTACAGTTGTTTCGTTGAAACCTGAATAATCAATCCATATGGGCAAATATTTTTTTTAATAGTTTTGATACATTTCGAATTATCTTATTTCTGGAAATATATACACACACACATACAAATGTATGTATATATATATATATATATATATATTACTTTGGATTTTTTTTTTTTTTTTTTTTTTTTTTGTTTGTCAACATAATCCACCATTGCCAAAGAAAAATTATGTGATAAATTGTACATGAAATTTGGAATTGTCTAAATCACAGAGATAAAAAAGATTAATTTAAACAACGTCTAAATGAAGGAATTATAGAGTTTTAAAACATTGCATGATTGCTAAGGAAAAAGCTTTATGAGGTGTTCAATTTGTGAAATAAATGATGATCACAAATGCAAAGAACTTAACTTTAAAAAAATTAACAAATACAAAAATTGGTGATTAACAATGTATCTTGGAACTTTTGTTGATAAAATTGTATTACTACAATGTCTTATCTTGAAATTATCAATTATTTAAACACTAATTAATAAAATAATATAGCATAGAAAATGCTACATATATCAACCTACTTTTTAAATGTTTCTAAGTTTCTAAGTAGACTTTATGTACTCAGTTCATTCTTTTATTATAAAAATAAGCATATTTGATTTAAAACACATGGACAAATAAAGCCTTTTGAATGGCTATGAAGATACAAATGCATGGAACTTGAAGAACATGGGAATAAAACATAGGAACTAGGGAATGTGTGAACAAGGGATCCAAAGAACATGGAAGCCAAGGAACATAAAAACTAGGAAATATGAGAACCAAGGAATATGAGAATGTGGAAAAGAGAGAACATGGTAACAATGAAGTGTGGATGAATGAGGGAAAGCATAGATGTACTAGAGATTGCAATGCCCAACACAAGTTTGTGCTAATATATATATATATATATATATATATATGTTTAAAAATAGTATCTAAAGAGTATCAAATGGATTGGTTTAAATCACATAAAATATTTTAAGTTTGATGTGGATGCAATAACAAAAGAAGTAAAAGAAGTAATATGGTGTGATTAATTCAAATTCAAATACATGCATTAATTAAAATTTATCAATGATTTAGAAAAGTAAATAATAAAACTAAAAATATAAGTACTAATATGCAATTCATAATCATTTACTTAAAATACCTTAGTAGACATATAACTTATTTATAATAGATCAGTGAATTATTATATACTTGAAATTGAATTATTGAAAAAAAATTCAATATCAACTAATACGAGTAAAATTTCAATAGACATTTTATCCTCACAAAATCAAAGAATATAACTTGATGTTCTCACCTCCATTAATTATAAATTTGAGGTGTACTACCTCTCACTTTCTAAATAAATAAACAAATGAATAATGTTTCAGAACTAAAACTCATAAATACAAATGACCCATACATATACACAAATATTCTTGATCGTTCAAATCATATCTAATCGAGATATATCACAACTGTTCCTAAATTTGAAACTCAAAATACTTTGGAAAATGAAACAATGCAAAACAGAAAGATTGTAGAAAACCCACGGGCACTTGGGTGTTAAGAGATAAAAAATGTGAATGAATACAATCTATTGATGGCACTCAGATTTACTCTAGTTATTTGGCCAAGTCTATCTTGCTCTTTTTGTTCCAGGTGCTGACAGCTTTCTCCAGACCTTGAGTTGTCAAAAGTCTCACTCCCTCAACTCCTCGTTGTAGCACTACATCCAACTGCCAAAACCATTGCCTTGATTATGAACCATAACCTTGTATGCTACGTCAGAAGGAGATTCAACAAGATTGAACTGTGACACAGCAACTCAAAGTGGGTTAGAAAGAACTCACTTCTTCTATTTCTTTCGAGCTGAATTTCTGCAGCACGTAAGCACTCGGAGGCATACTGCCCGCTGGTCTCCCAATGCCTATACATACATACATACATACATACATACATACATACCGGTATGTGTCAGTTACACATACAGTCTTGTGGGAAGTACGGCTGATGAACTCGGTCTAGATGCTAAGCACGTTACAAAGTGTCGACCAGCATTAATACACAATAATCAGATCAGCCATGCGCAAAGACACGAGAGGGCATGATGCTGATGCCATACCAAATCGTAGTCTAGGAAAGTCTTGTTTCCCTCCGAAATGATCTATCAAGCTTCTCATCCTACAAGAGGATAGTGGGTCAGTACCTCTTATTCGAAGACGAGAAATATTGACACGGTTTTAATTGACATTTGAAGCTCAAAAAATGCTCACTCAAAAAGATTCATACAGTGTGATGTATAGATGATCGGATGAGTAACAACCTCTATTGCTGAAATCGATATCCTACTAACTGTGAGTGGAAGTGTTGAAGGAGTAGAATAGATCCTTCACAAATAAGACGAATATGTTGGGAAGTAAATGAAAACTATAAATTTATAAATTCATACCCGTTGTGACCTCCATGGCCTCCCTTTGGCAGCAACTTCAACGTAGCGAACTGAAGATCTAAATCATCAAAAATCTATCACAACTAACAGTGTAAGTAGCCAGTTGAAAAGTGGCATATGTGGAATGTGATACATACGACGCAGGACAAATTACTTCAAAACGACTTTAAGCCACTATACTTGTTTCCAGCCAAAGGAAACAAGTTGGATCATTACTGACCAAGATAGAGCAATTCATCTAGACCTTACACAGCTCAGTAATACCATACCGCAAGCACGCGTTCGCGAGGAATCTTGTAGTAAGCAGAAAGCGGTCCCACCTAATCAGAGAAAAGAAAAAGAAAATAAAATTGTCAGTAGTTTGATGAAATGCAAATCAATAGCTGCACACATTGCTTATCTCTTGAATTTGTAACACGCAGCTACTCATCGACTCTTCGAAAGATAACTGCACCGCATTTTGTCCACACAGTTAAGGATAAGAAGAGCTCACTGATTCTCCACTCAAATTCATGTAGGTCTGGGGCTTAGCAAGAAGCACTGGTGTGGTTCCGATATATCCTGTTAACAAAAGCTTGCACACCGCAAGTACAATGACCTAATTAGTTGGAATTTTCCTCAACCAAAGTGCCGTCTCAATGCGGTTTAAAATTATGGCACACGAATTTTTAATTTCTTTTTTCCCATCTTATCACGAAACTGAAAACTACATATTACAAAACAAACAATGCACTGGTAAATTACTACGCCTTCCACTTTGAACCCAGAATCCGAATTAGCACAAATAAAACACCCTTTCTCCCCAAACCACCAAATCAGTCTTGCATTGCAACTCGAAACACACACGAACACGTAAATGGGTCTTCAGAAGCTTGAACCTTTTCCTAGAAGTGATTTATGCTGAATCATTCGTAGTGGAATGTTCTCTGCTTCCGCAATGGCGTCAATCATGTCAAAGCCAATCTGCAACAGAGCAGCCAATTACCAAGTATTGCTCATTATACCCGAGACAATTGGGACTTGCAGTTGACGAATCGAGGAGTCAGGGCAAAAGCAACCACGGAACCGCACAAACACAACCCACAACTCACGTTATGGCGAGTGCCCTCGAACTTGATTCCCGGATTTCCCAATCCCACAATCAACCAAGGCGAATTGCGGTTCGAGGCGGACGAGGAAGTCGAGGAAGAGGATGCAGCTCGAATGGGAAGCGAGCAGGGGGAGCCGCGCGAGCACGGAGGCAGCAGGTGCAGGAGCGGCGGAGAGCGCAACCTGTGCAGCCTGGTCCATGGCCGCGTGTGTGCGAGCTGCAAGGGCTGCATTCTCATCGTGTGCTTCAGAGCCCACAATCGCAATCCCTCCACCGCGAATGAGCGAAACCCACAATTGATTGCAGCAATCGCACCTCTCCTTCCGAGCCTGCCCTGGCCTGGCATGCATGAATGAATGCGACGCAGCAGCAGGCAGAGGTGGTGGGTCGAATTGTTGGTTTGCTTGCTGCGAGGACCTGGAGTTACGCGACCACCTGCGCACGAAGGGAAAGGAAAGCAAAGGGAAGGGAAAGGATGGAAAGGAAACGAAGGAATTCCTCCCTACGCTTCTAGGGCTTCCGCCATCTACCCTCGTTTCGTAGATACCTTCTTTCACATGTTTACTATTCCAAGTTATCATTCTCAATATCTATATTTGTGGAAATTTTTCTTTGCTCCTATTTGTATGTGTGTATATATATTGATTGATAGATAGAGAAAGGGTGTTCCTAATGTCACCATAGTTTTTGCTTCTACCATCACAAGTTATTAAATTTTTCATTATTTTTTTTTTAAAAATTATTATAAATATTAATATTTTTTTGATTAGAATAACAAAAAAATAAAGAAATATGTTGAATGAGTGGTAGGTTGTGGTGACAATAACACTATGGTAATATGTAGTGGATGACAAATTGTGCAATATCTTATATGTACATTAGAATTGAGAACTTTTGCTTTGTTTTGGACGTAACATGTTTTGATTAATCATCCAAGTATTATAAAGAGTAATATAATTTGCATCAATACCAAGACAGATGTTAAATAAGTAATATAGAATTTTTAATATATTTTTAAATCAGAAATAAAAATAGTATAAAATTAAAACATCTTGATTTGCTTTAGAAATAACATGTTATAGCACTTTATTAAGGTATTATGAAGAAAAATATAATTTAAATGAATATATAGGTAGATGATAACAAGTAGAGATACACCTCTTTTTTTAATTAAAAATTATAATAATAATTATTTTTAAAAATATACAACATAAATTTTATTATTTAGATGTTTTATAATAAAATAAAATTTTAAATATATTTATAATATTTATTATTAAAAAATAAGATAATTTATTATTATTTTTATTTTAAAAAAAGAATACAATTATTTTTCCAAAGTATTGTCTCTATGACTATTCCATCAATCTTCAAGAAAGAGCTCAACTACTATTTAGACCAATCTATAGCTTATTACAAAATAAGTTGATTGCACTCAAAGAATACATTGATAAGAACTTGGTTAAAATTTTTATACTTCATTTTAAATTTCCAACAAGGACTCCTACTTTAATTTGTAAAGAAAAAAGATAGATCTTTATAGATGTGTGTGGACTATCAAGGATTCAATAAGTTCACCATAAAAAGAAGGTATTTTCTATCTTTGATTTTAAAACTTCTTGATTAATTTAATCAAACAAAGATTTGTATAAAAATAAATCTACAAAGAGCATGCAACCTAGTTGTCAAGGACATATTCTAGGAAGTTATAGAAGATTCTAGAAGGTTCTAGAGAAGCTTTGTAGTTTGTAGAAGCTACTTGAGAAGTTTTCAAGTTTGTGGAAGCTGCTTGATAAGCTTCCTAATTCATAGAAGCTGCTTGAGAAGCTTCCTAATTTGTGGAAGCTATTTGAGAAGTTTCCTAGCTTGTAGTATATATAAGAACTGAGACTGAGGGGATCCTCAGTCTCAACAATACACCTCTTGGAGGTCTAGCTCACATCTCTAGTGTTATTCTTGTACTCATCTGATTAATCTAGTTCTTGTCGATTCTTCTTGAGCTTCTTGTTTAGATTTCCATTTGGTATTCTAAATTTGTGACAGTTTGTCGAGACTTCACTCATCTTTCATATGAGAGCTAGTTCTTTCTTGTTAGAGTGTGGATTATCCCTCTGCTTGAAGGTGTTGGCATTTTAGAAGTTGCGGATTACCCTCCTTTAAACTGATATTTCTTTTATTATAATATTGTAGTCTTATCTTTTTTGGAGAGAGTGGATTACCTCTCTCCTTGAAGATTTTAAGGCATTTTAGAGGTTGTGGAGTACCCTCCTCTAAACCAATATTGCCTTCTTGTAGAGTCATTTCTTTCCTTCTCTTAGAATAGCTAGAGGTCAAGATATTAGTATGACTGAAAGTTTGGAGTCCAAGTTGGATGCCATTATGAATGTTCTTGCTACGTTATCATAGAGAACTGCAGAGATTGAAAGAATCATTGCAAGACTTTATAATGATAGAGCATCTAGGATGGCACAATCGAGGATTCACCAGCCTCAAGCTTTAGCACCAAGAGAAGCAGCTTTGTCTCTAGTTCAACAAGGACTGTTGGTCTTATAACAAAAGGAGCCCCAAATTAGCCTTCCAAACAAGTTTGATGGTACAAGTTCCAAGTTTTGAGGTTTTGTCAATCAAATTAAATTGATAATAGCTTTACAATCCGAACACTATTTGATAGAGGAGTCACGTGTTGGACTAGTTGAAACTTTGCTCATGGAGCAAGCTCTATCATGGTTTGGTCCTTTGTTTGAGAAAAGATCATCAATTTTGAACAACTTTGAAACTTTTTTGGAGGCGTTTGTGGAAATATTTGGCAAACATGACAAGGCGCAATGGGCTACAACAAAGATCCGATTCCTATGACAAGGGGCACACTTTGCGTCAGTCTACGCATCAGATTTCAGACAATTAGAGTACAACATCAACTGGAATGAGGAAGCATTGATGAGTCAATTTTATTGGGGCTTGAGGGATGACGTGAAGGATTGGTTATAATCTCTTTCTTATCCTCTATCTTATGGCATGATTTGCTATCTAGGAATACATTGGATATCTAGCTGTAGAGAGTATAGCTTAAACCTTTATATGAATCTTGTCTTAGCTTCCAAAACTCTTTTATTTTGTATAAAACTTAAAATATAAGAAAATCCCTTCATAACATATTTTTTCCGCAAAGGATTTTCTATTTCTGAAGTTTAGAAATTCATAACTCTTAATCTAACTGTTCAATTTATTTCAAATTTATAAGATAGGTAGAATTTATTCTTAACTTTTATCACAAAAAATCCAACCGTAAATTCACTTCTGATCTTTCGATATTTAAGAAACCCTAACAGAAGCTCTAAACCCTAATTTATAAGCATCCAATACTCAAATGTCATAAAACTTATGTACAAAGTTTACTAACATAAAATTACACATTCCCTGAAATTTTGAGCTAAAACCTTGTCAAATTGCTCAAGATATAGCTCAAGTTACAACCACTAGTAAATCGAGTCACTTACTACCCTTAGATTGTATGTGTTGACTGCAAAATCCAATAACTCCTTCACTTTAACTTGGAATCCAGCAAGGAATATGTGAAAAATGTAGTCTCAAAAGTGTTCTTTTCAATCGCAGTCACCGATCCTCAATTACTATCCGTACGTGTGCATTATATTAAAAAGAGTGATAGTAGCTCCCAAATCAATACCTTAACTTTGAGCGCTTGTATCTGCTTCAAATAAACTCCAAACCATACAAAATTTGTACCAAAACCATAGCCAAAAATCTAAACTTGCTGACCCTAGCCTTCAAAGTTCAAATGGCTCTGAAAAACTAACCCTAATCTCTAATATGGCCTCGGGCAGCCTCCTCAAAGTCCATTGGTCATGATTTTTGACCAATAGGAATGGAGATTTTCATCATTCATCTCCATTCATCTATATTGGTACCCTAATTACTCCTTTTACTACCAAAACCCTTCTTCAATCTTTTTTTTTATAAGATTTATATAATTTATGCTCTAAACACCAAATAAAAGAACCAAAATAAGTTTCTAAAGGTCACCAATGTCTAACAAAGGTGACTCTAAATATTTAGAAGTTACTATCAACAAAAACCAATCTTAAAAGCCACTATCAAAAGGAAATTAAAGTTATACAACTTCTATAGTAATCTTTTTAAACAACCTCTTCTCAAAGTAATAATCAAATTATATTCTACAACCAACTAAAATCCACTAACATGGCTCTCACCATGTTACTTAATAAATTATATATTAAGTACATAATTACATTATTTTCATATGATAGCCAAACCACAATACGACACCACAAACACTCAATCAAGCCATTAGCTATGTTGTGAAGTATGATAACCGCCTGTTCCAACGAAGCTAAGTTCAATGCTCAAGACAACATATGGCTCACTATGCTCCAACTATGTCAGCAAGCAACTTGAATTCACATTCAAAGGTGGAAGACATGTAAATTGACGTGATATGTGTCAAATCCCTAATTCTAGAAGAAAAAAAGTAGTGTATGGAAGAAGGACTATGCTTTTATTGCAGTGAAGAAGGCCACAGAGCTAGAAACTGCCCCAAGAAGCAAAATTGATGCATTGTCAAGACCAGAGGCACGTTTATTCAAGAAAACGAAGATGTCCAGCCACAATAGGGACCATGGGGCTAGAAAATTCAATACCACAACAATAATCACGTTCCTCTCTTTCTGCTCAGCTTGCCTATTATTTTACCATTCTTTTATTTTTTAGCCCTTAGAAACTAAAAACCTTAGCGTTATTAGATTCAAGAGCATTTGCTTGTTCTTTAGATGAAGAATTTGCTAAGCGTCATGAGATTCCTCTAGTACAAAAATCTAAATCCGTTCAATTAGAAGTAATAGATGGACGATCTTTATTGTCTGGTAGTGTCACCCATGAATCAGAACCTATAGAGATGACGTTTAAAGACCATAGTAGTTATATTATTTTCAATATTATTAGAATCCCATCAAACCCTATTATTCTTGGTCTTTCTTGGTTAGAAATGCATAACCCATCCATAGATTGGAAGTTTGAAAGGATGACATTTCCTTTAGAACATTCCAAGAGTAAGCATGTTAGAAGATCTTGAATCAAAAAACCCTTATTCATGGGAGCAAGAGCGTTTGTAACATCATCTAATAAGGCATACTATTTTTTATTTATGCGACTCCAACTAGCAGAGAGAAGATTTTGACAGCAAATATATCAGAGCAATATAAAGATTTTGAAGACACATTTCAAAAAAAGAATGCTGACATGCTACCAGAGCATCGATCATACAATTAAGCCATAGACTTGTAGGAAGGAGCACAACCACCTTTTGGCCCAATCTACAATTTATCATAGATGGAGTTAGCGGAGTTGCGAAAGTACATTGACGAGAATCTAGCCAAGAACTTCATTTGTCATTTAAAGTTGCCAGTTGGGGCACCAAACTTATTTGTGAAGAAAAAAGATGGGTCACTGCGGATGTGTGTAGATTATCGAGGTCTCAACAAGGTGACAAAGAAGAATCGTTATCCATTATCCTTGATATCAAGTCTTCTAGAGCAACTTGGGTATGCAAGGATCTTTACAAAGATTGATCTAAGGAGAGCTTACTACCTCGTGCAAATCAAGGAAGGAGACAAATAGAAGATAGTTTTCCGTACAAGGTATGGCCATTTTGAATATAATGTCATGCCTTTCAGTCTTACCAATGCTCCGGTGGTCTTTCAATACATGATGAATGACATCTTTCAGGAGCACCTTAATAATTTTGTTGTCATCTATCTAGATGATATTTTGATATTATCTAAGAACGTAGAAGAACATAAAAAATATGTTTATTTGGTCTTTGAAAAACTCTGCAAGCAAGGATTTTACGCCAAGTTAGAGAAGTACTTGTTTAATCAAACTAAGATGGAATTTTTGGGATTCATTGCAACTATGGAAGGCTTGAAGATGGACCTTAAGAAGGTGGAAGCAATCATATTATAGGAAGTTTCAAAGACGATTAGAGATGTACAATGCTTTCTTCACTTTGCTAACTTCTATCGGATCTTCATTAAGAATTATTCTCAAGTTGCTGCTCCGCTCATTTGATAGATATGTAAAGATAAGCTCGAATGGAAACCTCTAGTGAAAAAAATATTTCAAGATCTTAAGACGACATTTACTATGGCTCCTATCTTGGTACAATCGGACTTTACAAAGGCCTTCTATTTGGAGACGGTTGTCGTGGCTTCGATTCCATTTCAAGCTATTCCATTCTCTATGCCATTTTGGAGAAACGTCCTTTCCATGGGAAGATCCTCTTAGAGGCGAGAATTCTATGGAAGCGCGGTCTGCTGTTCCAATTTCGAATCTAGGGCGAAAGAATAGGGGACCTCACGGAATTAAAAGAAAAGAGAGGAAAAAGAAGAGGGCATTCAGAGATCAAGATTTTGGGATCGAAGAGCTAGCTTTAAGTTCCTTCAAAAGGTGTAGGACTTGGTTTCATAGGATTTGGGAGGACTTTGCAATCGTTGCTCAAAGTCAGTGTTTGTATTGGTGAATTGGATTTTTTGCAATAAAATTAAGGCTAGTATTCTTGACTGTTTTGTAAAATTGGAGAAACATCTGTAGTTGAAACTTTAGAGATGTCTAGATGGTTGAGTATGCCAAGTGTATGCAAAAATTTGTGTTAATCTATTGATACAGATAGAGGATATTTGATCATTAGTGTAAAGAGGTATCAGAAGTCGGCATATTGAGATTGTTTAGGGTTTCTGTAATATCTGGAGATCTATCAGCTGGAATAAGGTGAATTTTAATGTAATAAGTCGAGGACTTAAAAGTGGAGTTGCATATAAGGTTAGAATGAGAATTAACGATTGGAGAAGGGGAAATTACAAGTCAAGGTTCGTCATCAACTTTTTAGGTGGCGGTCAAGGGACATTAGTGTGGATTTACGACGTTTTCTTGTAATCTGTAAGTTAGATTGGATTGAAACTTCTTGAGCATTTAGAAGACTTGCAAAGACACTAGTGGTAGAAGTTTTATAATAATTAGATGATTTGATTGAGAATTACAGCTTGCCAAAGCTCATTGTCTAGGATTAGGATTTAAAAATTAAAAAATAAAAAATAAAAAATAAAAAAAGAATAATATAAATAAAAAAATAAAATAAAATTAGAAAATAATAAAAAAAATTGTACTTATAATATCTTAAATTTATTAAAAATAGTATTTCTAAGCACTTTGTATTGGGATTAAGCTTTACATTGAAATCTAAAATAGTTTGTATATAGATGGTTGAAACCCACTAGACTACTTGGATACTTACAAATATTGTTTTATCTTCCACAACCAAATGCACGCTGCATTTTCAAGGAAGATAATATATAATACAACAATGGATACTTCAGATTTTACTATGGGAGCTGTACTTTTGCCGATAGGCTTAGGCGAGAAGCTTTATCCAGTTAGGTTCTACTCTTGGAAGTTTTCTGCTGCCAAGATCAACTATGAGATCCATGACAAAGAACTTCTTGTGATAGTGGATTCTTTCTAAGAGTGGCATCACTTTCTCGAAGAAGCTACACATCTGGTGATCGTATACTTAGATCACAAGAATTTGGAGTACTTCTTGTCGGTTCGGATTCTAAATCATTGTCAAGCTCAATAGAATATGTTGCTATCCAGGTTTGACTTTGTTATTACTTATCGACATAGAAAGCAACAAGGACTATTTGATGCATTATCAAAGTGATCGTATCTAGCACCAAAGGCTGGAGAAGCAGTGTTTGATCAACAGTATACAACATTATTGAAGTCCAAAAAATTCAGGCTTTTCTTTACTATATTGTCAATTGATGCTGACTTCCTCAACCAGGTACGTACTGCAACTATTGGAGATTCTGTAGCCTTCAATATCATGTAATTTATCAATAATGTTAAGTTCAAGGTGGAAAGAGATCTTTCATACTTTGAAGAGCGGTTGTATATTCCAAAGGAACCAACATGACTTCGAGTTCTCCAATCTCAACACGACTTTCTAGCTGCGGGATATTTTGGATTCAATAAGACCTTGGAGCTTATTTCTCAAGATTTTTGGTGGCCCCAAATGTAGAAGGATGTCAAGGATTTTTTCCTCTTTTGTGACATTTGTTCAAGATTTAAGAACCTTTGGCATCATCTTTATAGACTTCTTCAGCCATTGCCTATTCCACTTTGACCAAGGTCTTTAGTTTCCATGGACTTCATTATGAACCTGCTGCAATCGAATTCATTTGACAACATCTTTGTTGTGATGGATCGGCTTACAAAGATGGCACCCTTTGTCCTTTGTGAGAAAAAATTGTCAAACAAAGACACAACAAGGCTCTTCTTTGATAGTATGTATCGATATTATGGTTTACTAGATGATATTGTGTGGGATCAAGGAACCAAATTTGTATCAAAGTTCTAGAGATCTCTCTTTGAGATATTGAAGGTGGATATCAAGCTTTCTTCAACTTTCCATCCTCAAACTGATGACCAAATGGAACGGATAAATCAAACTTTGGAGCAGTATTTATGATGCAACATCAACTATCACCAAGATGATTGGACTACATATCTATAATTAGCCGAATTTGCATGTAACAACACCTTTCATGCATCAACTCAATAAACACCATTCTTTTTTAACTATGGGTATCATCAAAAGCTTGATTTATTGAGTTCATCAACCAATAACAACCCGACAGTTGAACAATTTGTGAAACAACTATCGGAGCTTTAAACTACGTTGAAGCTTCAATTACAAACCACCCAAGAAGCTTAAAAGGCATACATAGATAAATTTTGGAATTAAAAACCTACTTTCAAAATTGGAGATAAAGTATGGTTGCTTTGACGGAATACCAAAACCAAGTGGCAATGTGATAAGTTGGACTACCGGAGATTGGGATTATTTATCATCCAGAAGCAAATCAATCCAGTGGCATACCGTCTAGGATTACCAGCTGCTATGAAGGTACACTCAGTCTTTCATATTTTTTTGTTAGAGCCTTATCGAGAGTCATCTTTTTTTGAAAGAGTGCAATGTCTGCCATCTAATATTAAAATTGAGAACCATGAAGAATACGAAGTGGAAAAGATACTAGATTTGCAACGTAAGTAGAGAAAATTGGAGTACTTAGTGCATTGGAGCGGCTATGATATCAATGAGTACACATGGGAACTAACGAAAAATCTTATTAATGAATTACAAAAGATACAAGAGTTTCATTGACGCTATCCTCAAAAACCTAAGTCCTTTTGATAAAAGTTTTTTAGTGAAGTCCCTTCTCCTTGAAGCTTCTTAATCCTTGGCCTTACAAAGAAGGGAGAAAAAGAACCTCTAAAAGATATAATTAGAGACTATAAATTTGTAACCTAAGCTCATTCTTCCATGTTTAGTGCTTATTTTTTCAGTCTGATATGGATAGCTAAGACATAGATACCATACCAGTCATGTCCTCTCAATTGAGTATCTCACAATACTCATTTGATTAATCTAGTTCTTTTCGATTCTTCTTGAGCTTTTTGTTTAGATTTTCAGTTAGTATTCTAAATTCGTGATACTAATACATCTTAAAAAAAGAGATGAATAGAGAATTACATTTTGAACTAAGTATAGACATTTCAAATATAATGTTATGCCTTTTAGATTCACAAATATATTAGTTAATTTTTAATATCTAATAAATGATGTCTTTTGTAAGTTTCTTGATGACTTTGTTGTCTGTTACATAGATGACATCTTAATCTATTCTAAGAATACATAAAAGCATCAATTTTATGTTTATTATATGTTGTAAAAACTAAGAAATACAAGATTATATGCTGAGATGGAAAAATGTGTATTTCATATTATTCAAGTTGACTTTTTAGGATACACTATTTCAAATGATGGCCTTATGATGGATTCTAAGAAAGTCTAAACTATAATAGATTGAAAAATCCTAAAATTAATCAAAGATGTGCAATATTTTTTTGAAATTTATCAATTATTATTGAATCTTCATATTTTTTTTTCTCAAATTATGGCTCTTCTTACACATTTAATCTATAAAGACATACTTGAGTCAAGGAAAGAAGCCAAAACATCTTTTGAAGCCTTAAAGACAATATTCATTTATATACTAAACTTATATCATGTCAATTTTTAAGTTTTTTTTTTTTTTTTTTTTTTTTTTTTTTTAATAAAAATAGATGTATTAGACTTTGCTATAGATGCAATTTTAGCATAAATAGGAGCAGATGATAAGTTCTATCCATTAGCTTTCTATTCTATAAAATTTTTAGTAATTGAGATCAACTACAAGATCTATAACAAAGAGCTTCTTACAATCATGGATTTATTTCAAGAATAATGTCATTATCTAGAAGATATAGTTTATTTATAATAATATAATATATTTTTTTATTCAATAAATATATATTTTTATTAATTATAATTATCATCTACCATTTGATGCTTTTAATTTTACAAAAGTTGATAATTTTATAATAGAAGATTTGACAAATCATTTATCTAAGCTACATAAAATAATAAAGGTATAATTAAAAAAAGTTCTAAAATAACAAAAAATCAATGTAGATGCCTATCACAAAGAACAACTTCAATTCTACATTGATAATAAGGTATAATTACTTTGTTGTAATATGAAGACTATCTGCCTATATGATAAGTTGGATTATTATAGGTTTGAACTATTTCTTATTTTTAAATAAATCAATCCAATTGTTTATCAATTACATCTATCAGAGTTTATGAAAATTCATCCTATATTCTACGTATCTCTTCTTAAATTATTTAAGATAGTAAATATTTTGAAAAGATGACAAATGACATCTTTCCTTATAGAAGTAAATAATGAATAAGGATTTGAAATAGAAAAAGCTTTAGATTTAAAGAAATGTCAAAATAGGCTAAAATAACTTATTTATTAGAATAGATATAATATTAATGAATACACATAGAAGATAGCAAACAATCTTGTAAATGCAAAAAAAAAGGTTGATATTTTTCATTGAAAATATCTATGAAAACCAAGATAGAGAATAAGAAGTCTTTCCTATAATAAAAAAGATTTAAAAAATATAGCATTCTATCTTCTATCTTTGTTTATAACTTTTGTATATTTATAGTGTTAAAAAAATGGAGAATCAACAATCAACAAATTTAACTCAAGAGCTTTTATTTGTTGATTTATAAGATGAGACATAATAATCATTACAACCTTTAAGATAATGTAATAGAAATAAAGATCTTTAAGAACAACATGTTTTTCTTTTAATATATAGCAAGATATAATGCTCTTGTAGTGAGAGAATTTGCCTTGAGAAAACACTAGGCTTTTAACTACTATTAATTATTCTATTATCTTGTAATTTTAGAACATATCCAACATTCTATAAAATAAGAATCTTTTATAAGTTTACTTATTCTTCATATCAACAAACCTCTTTCATTTAACATTTGTAAAATAAAATAAATACAAGAGAGCAAAAACCTCTATAGAAAATCTTTATATCTCTTTTTTAAGCAAGATTGCTATTCTTTCAATTCTAAATCCCATTTTATTTCTAAATCCTAATTCCTATTTTTAAACCTTAAATCCTAAATCTTACATTTATTTTTATTTGATATTTTTATATTTTTTTTAAAAGAAAAAAATTAGATTGAAGATTCTAAAGGATTGATGCCATCTTATTTTAGCCACCACTAACTTGTGGCTTCTTTCTTTTTAGAGGAAGCTATATATTAATCTATCAAGAAAAAAAAATATAAAAGGTATAGGCATCACATATTATATTACTATTAAAGGAGATTTCTTCCACCTATAAGTGACAATTTTCCTTGTTATTCAATATAATTCATTAATGCAAGCATTTTTGGACCAATCCTTTAAATATCTTCAATAATTTAATTGAAAATTTTTGGAGAATATTTTCTCTCTTGTTCTCCCATGTACTACCATATAATTTCAAACTTAGAATCTCCTAGGTGCTATCCAAGCACCTTATAATCCATCCACTTCTACAAGCTTCAAGTTACTACTTGATGTCTAAAGTCTCAAATCTTCTTACTATAAGCTCGCTACTTTACTTCTTCTATTTATTTAAATCTTTATTTCTCACAAATTATAATTTTTTCTATGAAAATTTTTATACCTATTTATAGACCTATTAAAAAACATCTATAAAAATTTATATTAAATAGATACTTTAATAATTAATTATCTCAAATCCTATTTTTTTTATATATAATTTATTTTTTTTCTAATAACTACGACACTTTTTGCTAATAAGATTTATTTATATATATATAATATTTTAAAAAAAATATTAATATTTTTTTAATCTAAAATTTAAACAATTAATTCTAAATTTTAATTATTTTTTAAAATGTTTTTTTAATAAAAAAATATAAATTAAGAATTAATATATTTTGTAGTTCTTATTTAGTTTTATATATTGTACACAAATACAACTCAATAATGCATTCAAACTCACAACCTTGGAAGAGATTTTCAATGTTTGATAATTTTATTGGAAATAAAAACAATTCTTGATGGTGTTCTAATTGTATTTATTTGAAAAGAGTTATAAAGGCATCATCAATTATTAAATAAGAAGATGGAATTGCCATTATTGTATTATGTGAAGTTTTCTTGAAAATGCACTAGATACTTTGCTATAGGAGGTAAAATAGAACTTGCAAAAAGAAGATCTTAACAACCTTAATCAAATCCTAAACAAACTCCAATCAGATTACAACAATGCTAATCAATCTTCAATTAAATCCCAAAAGAAGTTTCAAAGAATTTATAAAAGTAACATAAAGAAATCACAAATTAATCTTAAAGAAATATATATATAATAAAAAAAATCCTAAAAAAACATTAAAAATATAAATTCTAATTGAATCCTAATTAAATTCTAATATAACCTTCAATAAATCTTAAATAAATCCTATCAAAATCAAATAAAATCTTGAATAAATCCTAATCAAATCTAAAATTAAATCTTAATGAAACATTAATTAAATCTTAATAAAATTTTAGACCAAATTTTAATCAATTCTTAAATAAATCTTAAATAAATCTCATAAAATCTTAAATAAATCTTAATCAATTAATATAGCTTTATTAAAAACTCAAAAAAATATGAATCAAATCATTGATCTTAACTAAAATTTTATTCACGCTTCAATCTACAAGTAATTAATAAGTATACAAAATTTGAAGAGAATTGAAATCATTAATTGAAAGAAAAGCTTTCAAAACCTCTTGGATGTTGGCCACCTTCCTTCTCCAACTTCAATGTTGATCTTCCAGCAAAAATTTCTCCTTGTTAAATTATGCAAATGATTTAAAAATTTAATACTTTGTAGATATCTAAGTCATAATTGCTATCACCAATTTTTACTTCAATGAAGTTAGTAGATGTTGCATAATTATAAAAACCCTCATCAATTCTAAATTTCAATTATTTGAGACTATAACGCATAAATACTCTCATAACCTTCAATCTAACAATTCAATTGATATCAACTTTTTTAGACACATTTACAACAAGAACATTAAAAAATTGACAAATTATCACTTGTAAATATTATACAATAATCTTAAAATCATCCAATTTATAAAAATTTCTTTTTATTTCTTAAACTCCAAATTTACTAAATACATCTCTTAGTTTGAAAAGCTCTTATCTGAATTTTTTTTATAATTGGCACAAAATGTTAAAAATTGAATTGATTTCTTTCTATCTTGCCTTATTCTTGCATAGATTAAACCATCATCCATAACTTTTATCTCCATTCATGTGGTAGTAATATATGGTTGTTTCAATGTAATAGGATATGTAGACATATATTGTACAAAGATATATTTTTTATGAATAACATCTCCTATCATCACCTTAATATTTGCACAAGCTCCATACAAATCTCTCTTTGAATTGTTTGCTGATCTTATCATCTATCCATGTTTAATATCAATAGGCCATTTTTTTCTTTTGATATCAAATTGATTTGAAAACCATAATCAATTAATGCTATAATTGGTTCTTTTAATTCTCCTAATTTTACTAAATTTATTGTAGTAGCCCTTGTCTAATGATTTTAAGAATAATAACTAAAGGCTTGAATTACATCTTTTTCTTTGGTAAATCAAACTTGTTAAATATTTCTAAAATTTTATATTTCAACATCTTTATTTATATTGCTTCTCAATATCTTTGTTCCTTGTGCATTTGATATCATAGTATCTCTTATACATTATCTTTTTTTTCTTTGTTGTATCAACAATAACTTCATAAACTCATGCTTTGCAATTCCTAAAATTTCACCTATAATAAATTCACCATTTCTACCTAAATTTTTTATTCTAATATCTTCTTTAAATCTATAATAACTTCAATATTTGATTTTAATTTATAAGCAAGGGCCTTTTTTTTCTTTCTTTTTTTTCTTTTAGAAAATTTCTTTCTGATGTAGAAAAATTCTCTATTATCTCTTCATGCATAGGATTTTTTAATTATTGTGCTTTCTCTCTCCTTGTAGTCATTTTTGATAGCCCTTCATTATTTTCATCTTTCTTTTATTTTTCTTCTTTTAGTGATTTATGATGATTTTTTTGCATTATATGCATGAATATATAATCTATCTACTAGATGATTTTACCTAATTATTTTTCAAATATTGTATCCAAAATATTTTAAATTATTTCTTATAATTTTTTACAGCATAATTTATTATACTTGATCACAAAAAACTATATTCTTTCAAAAAATTCAAGCTTTATGCTTAGATATTTTCTTGGATTTTCTCCTATTCAATATGTTGATGCTTTATTGCTTGAAACTTTAAATGCTTTCTTTGTAAGCACCTTCATTCTTCTTTTATTAAATTTATTTTTCACTTTTTTTTAAATATATCATATTATCTTTGAAAAAAATAACTTCTTTACATAATACCTTTGTAAAAACTTCACACTCTCTTTTTGAATGATCCATGCTCTCACACCACATGCATCTATGTACTACACCTTCTATTAATTCTAATTTTTTTCTAATTGATACTCTTGATGTTAAATCCTTCTTCACAAGTTTTACAAATTTTATTTTCAAATCTTTCATCTCACATATAATTTCATCAATGTTCATTTCTTCTTTCTTTGATATTTATTGAAGGTTGAATCATAAACGTAGAATGGTTAATTGGCATTTTTACCTTAGATGTTTGCAATGGTCTTTAAATACCCACCCTATCATTTGTTTTTATTTTTATTTTTATTTTTTTGGTAAGAAATTCTATTTCTTCTTCAATTGGTTGTAAATTCTTCTTTCTTTCAATTGGTTGTCAATCCTTCTTCTTCTTCTTCTTCTTCTTCTTTATCTTCAAGCAAAATTTCCAACTTCTCTTGCAACTTTTTATGAGCCACTTGAAAAACAACTCTACTTTACTTGGATTTGATAATTGCCTTTCTTTCTTTGATAAATAAAAAATATGGTCTTTCAAATTTTTTTAATAATCCATTGCTTGAAGATCCTTCTTAGGTCTTTCAATCTACTCAAAAAATGACTTCTTTGTATTTTGGTCACTATCTTTCAAAACAAATTCATCTTTCAATATTTAAAAAAATTTCTCCCATGATCCTCTGAAACTTCCTATAATAGACTTTATATGATTTTTTAATTTCTAAAAAAAAGGCTAATTCAAATAATTGAATTATTTCTTTTTTTAAAATATATATCAATTCTATTTTTTTTAATATAACACCTTAAATATCTTATAATATATTTTCTTTTGAATTGATCAATTTTATCAATAACTGCTTGTAAAGCTTTGTTTCCTATACATTCTTTGTGATCTTTAATATGTTGCTATTGCATAAATAAAAAAAAACTTCAAACATGCTTACATAGCTGAGATCAAAATACATATCTTGTCTTTTATTAGTAGCTTTATTTCTAACTCAACTTGAATCATCAATTGAAATATTACATACAACCTTTTTTTTTTACTATTTTTTTTCCAATATTCAAAGAAAACTAAAAAAATCTAAATACCTTCTATCTCAAGCTTTTTATGTCAAGTTCACCAAATTATGTCATATTTCATGATGTTTTCTTGAGAATGCACAAGACACCTTATTATAAAAGATAAAACAGAACTTGCAATAAGAACCTAATAACTTTAATAGAATCCTAAAATAAACTCCAATTAAATTATATTAATACTATTTAATCTTTAAATAAATATAAAAAATCATAATTTAATCTTAAAAAAATATATATAATAAAGAAATCCTAAAAAAATATCAAAAAATATTAAAAATATATTAAAAATAAAAATCCTTATCTCATTTCAATTAAAATATTTTTTTCTTCATATTTTTCTATAATAGACAACAATAAAGTTGAATACTTTTTAGATATTGAAATTCATTATAATCATGCCATCCATTTTTTTGTGGTAATACAACTATATAGTGAAAAATAAAGATATGGATGTTATTATAGAAGAGCCTAGTAGAAAGATGTAATAGAGGAAATAGTCTTAATGCTGTTTTTTTTTATAGAAGGCACTTCTATTTACTTTGTAGAGACATAAATGAGCCAAATAAAAGTAAATGAGATAAGAAATAATATAGGCATGTGTATTTGCCTAAAAATCTCTCGTCAAGTAGATTTTAGAAAAATTTACTTCAAGAAGCCAAGAATACCTACAGAGGACTGATTGTCAATTTAGATTGAAATCAAATCCCAAGGCACAAAACCATGCACCTATGATGTCTTTGGGATTCTTTGATAGATTAAAGAGTGAGATTTGAGACCAAACTTGAGGAGAGATTTTTAGGCATTGGTTTTATATCAATTGAGTCAATATTGAGTTTTTGAGGGATTTTCAAAGTTAATAATGTTCTCAATTATTCTAGATTTTTGAGAAATAAAAATATGTTTACAAATTTAAAGATTTTTTGAGTTCTGTTGTGTATGTGTAGAATAAGTAGTTATTTGCTGATTTGTAGATACTTAGTTTATAGTGTAAACAGGGATAGATGACTGTTAGAAAGGTAGTTGAGTAGTTAAAATGGATGAATAGTTAGGAAAAGTAGTTTTCATTAGAGATGTAGCAGTTGGTATCTTGTGGTAGGATAAGGAGGATGAAAGAGAGGAAGAAACCGCCATTACTGTGATAGTGTGAGCCGGGGTAAGCTTGGTGCTACCTCTTTTCTTTTGTTGTTATGTTCTTTGAAATAAGAGTATTGAGAGTTTCTGAATATTGTGAAGTGAATCATGGAATGAAAGTGTGAATGGAATTATATGTTATTGAATGAGAAGAAGAGAGATTGAATGCTGAAATCTGAATATAGTTCAGCAGAAAGAGTGAATCTGTGGTTGTGTGAAACACTGTAATGTGAATGGTAGTTTTGTGTGAAGAATTCCAATAATTGAAATGAGGATAATTGTGTGATGAAGCTGTGATGTTGAGGTATTACAGTTGGAGATTATGAGGGTGAATATATTGGTAGAAATAGCAGTTATTGGTATGACTGAATTGTTGCAAGGAAGAGAGTGATAAGGTGAAAGGAGAGATTATCGTTTTTCTATGTGCTTAGATAATGGAAATAGTGACGATACATTGGAGGCAATTAATTGTGTGATCCTAACGTGAACGCTCAAGCAACTAGTCACTCCCCATCTTTGAATTCCCCTATATGGGTTTATTCTGGGAAGTTTCTTCCGAAATAAGTAAAACAAGAAATCACATTTTGGCGCTGCTGCCGGGGAGTGATAATAGCTTTAAGCATTAGAAATTAATTACAAACGTGTGAGAAAATGGGTAATAGAAGACGATTTCAGTAGTGTTTGAAGAAAGATTATGGTTAATAAGAACGAGAGCATTGCATCGAGGAAAATAAATCAGTTGAGAGAAAGACAGGAAAGAGCGCAAGGAAGGAACTTGCGTAGAGAGGAGCAAGAACGTAATCTTAAAAAGAAGCATCGACAGAATTGGATTAAACCATGGTTGCAAGCTTGTCGGCGCATCCGAACATATCAAGAACCGGACAGACTGTTAATTCTGCAGTCTTATGTACCGTTAAAAAAACTGCCAAGAGCACTCGCGGGAAATTTTGTCAACATTCCAGTGGAAATCTTGAGGCCGTTAACTGAAAGAGAAGGAGGCATAGAAGTATTTGGTACTCCATTGGGTAATTTTTTAGTAGGGGGTACCGCTGAAACGAGCAATAGGGGCTCTGCAGATTGGCATGAATTGGTCGCCAATAAAGGCAATTATATTGTATTTCAAAATCCGACGTTTTTACCTGCAAGTCAACCAATAAAACTATTTGCGGGAAATAACAGTAAAGCAAGGACCGCTGAGAGCTCGGTAATTAGAGTAAGGGAAAGCAGAGATTATTTTAAAACAAATTTCAGAGGAATAGAAAATTCAATGGCGACAAGAGGACCAGCCGTTCTGATTGCAGTTCAAATGGGTACCTTGGGCGATCGTACGACTAGCGTCGCACCATTACCTACTTTTCGTGGTTTGCCAGGTGTGGACTCAGATCAACATTTGTCTCAATTCTTGACGGCGTGTGTAGCCAATAATGGAAAGATAGAAGACATTTGGCTGAGATGGTTGCCAGCGACACTAAAAGACACAACGTTCGAGTGGTATAACCGCCAACATGTAGGTCAATTTATCAATTGGGAGGCATTGAAAATGGCATTTTTAGCCCATTTCTGACCAATTGGTTTTGAAGAACGTCTTCGAGAAAAATTAATGAACAGCAGAATGGTACCAGGGGAAGCGGTACAGTCATATTATGGTCGTGTAGCAGATATACTTCGGAAATGGCCAAATAACCAAATGCCGGAATCGTTTATGTTGTCCATATTGGTTAATGGATTACAGCCACCAGAATTGAAGATGTTTGTAAAGGAGGCCCAATCAGCTACCATTGCAGCATCTCTTGAGCGTGCAAAAGTATGGGAGGAATGTCATTACGACCAGCACTTAACCGTTGGCGCCACGATGATTCCATCGCAAGGCAGTTATCAAATGACAAATTGGAATGACACATCGAAAAGTTATCCGGGAAGGAGTGATTATGGTACAATTCCACAGGGAATAGTGAATGTCGTTCCATTGCAGGCTGTACTACCATCATTGTCACAACCGTATGTGGCTTATTCCGTGTATCAAAAACCAATACCTACGAAGGAATTGACCAATGAATTGGTATCAAGGGATCCCAATGAGTCATTGCTGTTAACATTAACGAAGAAAATGGATGAATTGGCTGTGAATCTGGTCAAGGATACAGAGAAAAGGCATAAACCGACCAATATGCGACCCAATGTTTGGTGTAGCAATTGTAAGGGACAAGGTCATTTGGTAACCGAATGTTCTTCACCACCCCAAATGATGGTTCAATGTACCTTTTGTGGGGGTAAGCATACCACTGCCAATTGTTGGAACTTAAAGAAACAACAACAAGTCGGACAACAGACCATCAGTCAACCAACTTCGTGGGATGTAAATCAAATACAAACGAATAATAGATTCAGCTAGAATGGAAATCGAGCGAATAGGCAAAATAGGAATTATTCCAATTTCCAAAACTCTGAATTTCACCAAGAAGGTATATCCAATACCCATGGCTTGGGGGTGAATCAGCAAGGATATCATCAATATTCACCTATGCAGAAGCCAATGCCAGAATCTACAGTACCAATGGATCAACCAGGATCCTTTACTCAACCGACATGGAATAGACCGAGCCTTTATATACCAGTAGAGACACCCAATATCCCTGAAGGAGCTGGCAGAAGACCACTTCGTTGCTATCGGTGCAGATAAATCGGACATTATGCGAGTAAATGTCCTAATCCAAGAGCAAGTGATGATTATGCCCCAATATGTAGAAATTGTAAGCAGTCTAGTCATACTTATCAGCACTGCAATGCGGGTTTTAATTATAATAATCGGGACCAGCAGATGCAAACAAGCCAACCGGCAGAGGACAAAGGTCCTGTTCAACGGGACTCACCAGTACATCGCGTCGAGGTGGTGAACGCAGTGCTTACCAGGGGCCAACAGAAAGGCAAGAATCCAATTTTGGATCTGGATGACTTAATCGAAGTAACAACAGTAGTGCCGTCTAAGAGGCGGACCGAACCAATATCAGTATTGGGACATATACCAATATTGAGCCCTCAACAAGACAAGGAACCCACTTCAGTTTCACGTGTCAATTTTTCGGGGACATCAAGATCAATTCCAAATGACCACGTCCCAATACCCGCACAACCCAATATAAGCTCGTACCCATTGAAGGAACCTTTAGTGGTCGAAGAGTCAACTAAGAGGAAGGAATTGCTGCCAAACAAAGTCAAAACGAAACCAATGAAACGCAAAAGAGCATTGGAAGTTACTCTCAATATGCAACCCTACGACATTTTGAAGGATTTGGATGTTATCCAGCCTTCAATTACAATGAAGCAACTTTTGGCTGTAGCACCGGAATGTTGATCAACATTGAATTCAGCGTTAATACGGCGGCGATCCCGCACTAGAGAAATACATGAAATTAGCTTAAACCCAGATCCGGGAGCACCAACAATCGATGTATCAATCGATGGAGTTTTAATTCCAGGGGTACAGGTCGATGGTGGCTCCAGTGTGAATTTAATGAACGCTGATACAATGGAAGACTTGGATCTAAAGCAATTGCTCCCTACGACATTAGTTTTGCGAATGGCAGATCATAGTCAGGTTAAGCCGATGGGAATCTTACGCGATATTGCCACTGTAATCGTGGGATTGACATACAAAATCGATTATGTTGTATTTAGGTTACAGAGTTCTACATTATCGTATCCCATTTTATTGGGCAGACCTTGGTTGTATCAAGCCAAGGCTAAGAACGACTAGGGCCGCGGTACATTGACAATTGGAAAAGGCAGTGACCAGATTGTTCTACAAATGTACCCGGTACAATATCACGGAGAAATCCAATTACCCGAATTAGAATTTACATCGGATAACGAGAGTCACTCGATTGAGGAAGATGACGATGCTATAGTTTCACCGCAATTTGGAGTAGGTCAAACTCCTTCTACAACCAAGGGAGGAGTCTACCAATGTGGTGGCCCCGGTGAATATTTACTCCATCAGGAGGATGCCTCTAACTCGGATCATGTTATTACCGAATGGATGACCTGATATGATGTCAATCATGTGAGTGCAATGCGGTCAAACATGAGTCACCAGCAGTTGCAGTCTCCTTCGCACGACGACGGGCCAACAAGCGATTTTAAATCGGCGGCTGTAGAAGAACCTGTTTTCCAGACTCTGAACTTAAGCACCCCTGACGCGCCCCAGAATATAAAGATATACAAAGGTATTCAAGGTAACAAATTGAATCAGTGGAAAGTATTCTTTTTCCGGCATAAATCGTCTTTTGCTTGGACGTATGCAGATCTGAAGGGTATTCCAGAAACGGTGTGTGAACATCGTATTATATTGGTTCCGGATGCTACACCAGTTCGTCAAAGACAACACCGTCTCAACCCAAAATATTCCTTGATAGTAAAGGAAGAATTGGACAAATTATTGCGCGTGGGTTTCATTTATCCGGTTCCGTATAGCGAATGGGTCTCACCAATGGTAATGGTACCTAAGAAAAATGGCAAGATTAGAATCTGTCAAGATTTTTTGAAACTCAATGCTGCTACCAAGAAGGACTATTTTCCTCTACCTTTTACGGATAGTATATTGGATGCCGTAGCAGGACACGAATGTTATTCATTTCTGGATGGTTTTTCGGGTTACAATCAAGTAAAAATTACCAAGGAAGACCAGCTCAAGATGACCTTTATGACAGATTGGGGTACATTTGCATACAAAGTGATGCCATTTGGATTATGCAATGTACCAACCACATTTCAAAGAGTGATGACACAAGCCTTTCAAGATTATTTACAAGTGTCAATGGAAATATTCTTAGATGATTTTTGCACGTTCAGTACGATAGCCGATCATTTGAACTGCTTGGGACGATGTCTGGACCAATGCGATAAGTACGGTATATCATTGAATTCAGAGAAGTGTCAATTTGGGGTCCCCTCTGGAAGTCTCTTGGGCCACATAGTGTCCAGCCGCGGTATTGCTACGGATCCAGATAAAGTAACTCGAATATTGGCTTTACCAAAGCCAGAAACGGTGTCAAGAGTACGTGGCTTTGTGGGCCATGTCAGCTATTATCGGCATTTTATTCACTTCTTTGCGATACTTTGTCAGCCATTGACAAATTTGCTAAAAAAACCACTATTGGATGGATCTAGTCCCGTATGGACGGCAGAATGCAGTGTTGCCTTTGAGGCCTTAAAGCAAAAAATGGTGTCTGCACCAATACTGGTTGCCCCATGCTGGACAAAACCATTTCCGGTTTATGTCGATGCATCCAACGTCGCGATTGGATCAATATTGAATCAGAAGGATGACAATAACCGTGATCATGCAATATATTTTGCGAGTCGACAATTGGTTATGGCCGAACGCAATTATAATACTACCGAGCGAGAAGCCCTCGGCATGATTTATTCTGTACAGAAATTCTGCCATTATCTACTAGGCTACCCGTTTGTGTTCCACGTTGATCATGATGCGCTTAAGTATATGATAAATAAACCCCAATTGAGCGGACGAATTGCTCGCTGGGTGTTACTTCTCCAGGAATTCAATTTTACAATTAATGTTCGCCCTGGCAAGACACATGCCAATGCAGATCACTTGTCCCATTTATCGAATATACTGGGTAATGAGCCAATAAATGACGCCCTTCCGGATGCACAATTATTCGCTGTGGAGGTTATTACACCTGAATATAGTGACCTGATCCAATATCTCACATTTCAGACTTTTCCAATTTCTTATAATGAAAAATTAAAGAAGCGTCTGATTATAAGAAATGCGCCGTATACCATGATTGGAGCCGCATTATACAAACAAGGACGGGATGGTATTTTACGACGTTGCGTATTTCCAAGTGAAGTGTGTACCATATTAGAAGGATGTCATTTGGATAGCTGTGGAGGACATTTTGCGGGTGATAGCACCGCGCGTAAAGCTTTAATGGCTGGTTATTGGTGGCCAACAATGTTTTCGGATGCTCACAAATATGTTCGTCGTTGTGACCCTTGTCAATGAATTGGTCGACCTACTGGAACTTCTGCCATGCCCTTGGTACCAGTTTTGGCGCAGGCACCATTCAAAAAATGGGGTATTGATTTCGTCAGACCAATTGCACCTGCTTCTCGGAATGGACAGAAACGTTATATTTTAGTAGCCACCGATTATGTCACCAAATGGGCGGAGGCTACGGCAACAAAAACTGATAATGCCACTACTGTAGCAACATTTTTATATGAGAACATTATCACTTGTTTTGGATGTCCGAAAGAATTGGTTAGTGATCGAGGAACCCATTTTATTAATGCAACCATTGAAGCATTGACAACGAAGTATGAGATCAAACATCGAAAAACTACCCCTTATCATCCACGTGCCAATGGGCAGACCGAAAAGACCAACGATATCCTTTGTAAAATCTTAACAAAGACTATTTCAGGAGCGGGAACCGACTGGGATACTAAATTATTTGCAGCATTGTGGGCATATCGAACTGCGTATAACGTAATGACCAATTCCACACCTTTTCAATTGGTATACGGGCAGGAGGCCATCTTACCAATAGAATTGGAGGTTCCCAGTTTAAGAATTGCATTGAAAGAACGGTTGGATAACAAAGAATCTCTCCAATATCGGTTAACAGAATTGGAAAAATTGGACGAGATTAGGGCTTCGGCTTTGATGACCATGGAAGCTATTCAGCGCTGCCGAAAGAGTTATTACGATAGTAAACTCCGCACAAAATCATTTATGCCAAATGATCTTGTCCTACTGTACGACAACCGTTTTCACAATTTTCCGAGAAAATTTCAAATTCGGTGGCATGGACCCTATCGCGTATTGGCCGTTTTTCCCAATGGTTCCGTCCAATTGGAAGATTTTACGGGAACCAAATTCACAACCCGTATCAATGGAAACCGACTACGTCTGTATTATACATAAACCCGGGAGCGGGTTTATCAAGATTGGAGGGGGCAAACGTGTCATTCATGATGACTTGCCTGCCATCATAAGTGTCTAATCGGAGGCAAATGACGGCGGTTGATTAGTGTATTAGAACATTAGCAATCAAGATTAGGGATTCTTGTTTCATAACTGGGTAAACAGTTAGGAGAGGGACACTCTGTGTAGCTGTCTTCAGTATTTTGTCTAGAATTGTTGAATAATAATTCGTTAGTAGAGAGTTCACGGCAAATCATAGTATTAGTGCGAATACGCAGAGATTTATAATGTCGAGGGAAAAGGTGAAGAGAGCCTCAGAGAAGGAGGAAGAGGGTAGAAGGGTGAGGTCAAAGAGTAATATGGATGAGCTTTCTCTTTGTATACTCACAAATATGGAACCCATGCGGTTAGAAATTTACTGGAATGCAACGCGGCAGAAGGACTTTAGAAGTGCGTAGCTTTATCCTTTTCTGCGAGCGGCAGACAATTTACCATCAATCGATGTAGAACTATTGGAAGAATACTTGACGAACTATGATCCTGAGGATGGTTCGGGTGTTGTAAAAGGGAGGACTTTGGGAATTGATGAGAATACCTTGCATAAGGCATTACAGTTACCAATAGGAGAGTTAGCGGTTGGCGCAGAAGAGTCTTCAGACTTCAATCTGGGGAGTTATTTTAAAGGAGGTATGACGTCGCTAGAAAGGAATCAAGGATGGCAGACGGCGGATGCACTTACAGCAGAATTGATGGAGTGGATGCACTTCATTCAGAAGAGGTTGGGATTAAATAGACATACGACGTATATGGCTAAACGATTATTATATGCGACAATAGGCTCCTTCAAGGGTATGGTGTTCAATTGGGCAGCGTACGTGGCCACCAAAATTCATGCAGAGTTGAGTTACAAGCGCAGGTCGGGTAGAATTGCAACGCTTTTGTGTACCAACTATACACAATCTGCAATTGTTTATGAATTGAGTCAACCGTTGCCGGAGAAAAGGAAGACAATAGCAGCTCCAGTACTACCAAAATCGAGGAGCAATTTATTGGCACTTCCATGGGGACCAGGAGAAACAAGCCAGCAGGTGAGAGAACCAATCAGTGTTCGGGAGAGGGGTCCAATGGCTCAGCGAGACAATAGGCCAGTGGACATTCAACATCGAACACCAGAGGAGAACAGTGTGAAAGAGTGATTTTTGGTACAATTATCTCAATTGCAGCAGACGGCAAATGAATTGGTTGATCACACGAATTTTAAGCAGCAATTGGTGGCGTGTAAGAAAGAAATGGCAGAACAACGTCAAAAACTGTTAGAACAAGATCGGGTGAATAGGGCCACCAAAGAAGCCAATTCGAGACTGGAGCATGCCCTTGGAGTAAAACAGCAAGCGTGGAAAAAGGAAAGAGAGCACCTTCACCACGGAATGACGCATCAGAAACAAGAACTCTCCAATTCTCTCAATCAATCGAAACTGGAAGTTGAGAAAATGAAGCAACAATTGGAATTGAACCAGACGAAGATGGCGACTTTAGAACAGGAAAAGAAGACGATGAGTGACCAATTCAGATTGAAAATAGAGAAAATGCAAGGGGAGATCCACACTCTGAAGGAGGTTACAAAGAAATTGGAGGAAGAATTGGTTAGCGTTCGATGGCCACAAGGGTCAATTGAAGGTTCAATTGGCGAATTGGAACAAAAGGTGAAGCAACAACAATACCAATTAGAGGCGAAAGACACCCGAATTTTGCAATTGGAAATTCAAGTCCGTGAATTGGGAGCACTTAATGAAGATTTAACGGCCAGATTGAACATAGTCCCAATAAATGTATCAGACAGGGAAGACGAAGAAGTGACTTTAGAATTATAATTAGTAGCAATGAGTATGGGAAATGCTAAGGAGTCACCAGTTCAATTTCAAACTGGTTATTTGCGAGGACGCTACATAGTTAGGAGTGGGGCTATGTAGAATAAGTAGTTATTTACTGATTTGTAGATACTTAGTTTATAGTATAAATAGGGATAGATGACTGTTAGAAAGGTAGTTTAGTAGTTAAAATGGATGAATAGTTAGGGAAAGTAGTTTTCATTAGAGATGTAGCAGTTGGTATCTTGTGGTAGGATAAGGAAGATGAAAGAGAGGAAGAAACCGCCATTACTGTGATAGTGTGAGCCGGGGTAAGCTTGGTGCTACCTCTTTTCTTTTGTTGTTATGTTCTTTGAAATAAGAGTATTGAGAGTTTTTGAATATTGTGAAGTGAATCATGGAATGAAAGTGTGAATGGAATTATATGTTATTGAATGAGAAGAAGAGAGATTGAATGCTGAAATCTGAATGTAGTTCAGCAGAAAGAGTGAATCTGTGGTTGTGTGAAACACTGTAATGTGAATGGTAGTTTTGTGTGAAGAATTCCAGTAATTGGAATGAGGGTAATTGTGTGCTGAAGCTGTGATGTTGAGGTATTACAGTTGGAGATTATGAGGGTGAATATATTGGTGGAAATAGCAGTTATTGGTATGACTGAATTGTTGCAAGGAAGAGAGTGATAAGGTGAAAGGAGAGATTATCGTTTTCCTATGTGCTTAGACAATGGAAATAGTGACGATACATTGGAGGTAATTAATTGTGTGATCCTAACGTGAACGCTCAAGCAACTAGTCACTCCCCGTGTTCGAATTCTCCTATATGGGTTTATTCTGGGAAGTTTCTTCCGGAATAAGTAAAACGAGAAATCACAGTATGTATGGATGAATTTTAAAAAATGTATTGATGTTTTAGTTGTTAATATGTGTGTAAATTTTGAGATTAATCAAATAATTAGATCGAAGTGTGTAAAGGTTTTTGTAGGTTGAAGTCTCAGAAATTGGAGTTTGATAGTTAGTGAGTATTTATAAGATCTCTAACAATCTATCAATTGGATTGAAGTAAAATATTTTTGTCTAGATATTAGACTTGATTTTCAATATTTAACGTAAAATTTGGAAGCAATTCATAGTTCAAGAAGGAAATATTGGCACTAGAAGTTTAATATATAGATTAGAGTAGGAGCCTACCTTACACCTCATTGGATTATCTTGCATTTCTTTCAATTAGTAAGTAAAATTGATTTCATCTTTTTTGTGCTTATTTATAACTAAGACATTAAGAAATATGCAAAATTTGAGTTAACATCAATAGTTTGATTATTAATTGTTGAAATTCTATTTGCTATAGAGTTTATTAAAATTTTATTTAAAATCTAAGATTTAATTAGGATTTGTTTCGGATTTGATCTAGGAATTGCTTACAATTTTTTTTAGAACTATTCTAAGATTTTTTTAGGATTTAAGGCTTCATTAGAATTTTAATTAGAGTTTGCTCTAAGATTTGGTTAAAATTAAATTAAAGTTTCAATTAGAATTTGATGTAAGGTTTAACCTAAGATTTTATTAAGATTAAATCTATTAGGATTATATTAGAATTTCTATTTTAAATATTTCTTTAAGTTTCTTTATTGTTTCTTTAAAGATTTTTATTTCTAGTATTTCTTTGAAATTATTGTCATTTCTTCAAAGATTTATTTGTACACCTCTTGAGACTAGTATTCTTTTTTATTAAGGTCTTAAGTTCACAAGGAAGGATTTTGAATTCATGGCATCAATCCTATATGCACATATTATTAGAAATTTAAAATACTTTTTCAATTGTACAAAGTATGAATTAATCTTTGCTATATATCATATGACACAATTTATAGTTGAACCTAGTCTAATACATTGGATGGCTTTAAAATGCGTACTTTGACATTTAAAAGAAACTCAAAATTTTGGATTATGTTATTTGAGCTATTCTCTTATATCTCTCTCATATCTTTATGGTTGAAGTGATGCAGATTATGCACAATATTTAGATGTTCAAAAATCTACTTCTAGATACTTATTTTACCTAAATTCATCTCTTTTGAATTGACATTCTAAGAAATAAGCCATGGTAGCACAATCAAGTATGAAAGTAGAATATATTGTGATAACAACAACTTTAAAAGAAATGATGTCACTTCAAATTCTTTTCAAAAAAATAAGACATTAAGTAAGTTTATTAAGTATAATTTATTATAATAATCAATCATGCATTACAATGATACAAAATCCATGTTTTCATAATTGCACAAATCATATTGATATTAAAAACTATTATATTTGAAAAAAACTAAAAGCAAATGAAGTTGTCTTGGAGTTTATTCTTACAAATAAAATAAAAGAGATATAATGACCAAATGTCATGGACATACTCATGTAAGCTACTAATTACATATATAAATAGGTAGAAGTAAGTAAAAGTAGATAAAAGTAAGTTAATTCTATAATATTTGATATAAAAGCTTTCTAGAAGCTTCATAGATGCTGCTTTGACTTTATAAGTATCTTTAATTGACTTTTTAGATTAGAAACATGGTCAACAAGTTAGCCATGTGCCATACATGTTGTTAGCTTAAAAACCAAGCTAACTATGTGGCCCACATATAGAAAAACTTGCCTTGTAAGTCAAGGCATGTGTCCTACAAAGTCAACACATATTGGAGGTCCTACAGGACATCGCCATGTAGCCCCTAGTTAGATAGTATATATAGAGACAAGAGTCAAGCCTTCTTCATTCTTGTCAATTCTTTTCTTGCTTCCAGTCTAGTTTCAAGGGTCTCTAGTTTTCATGTCTATTGGTAATAGCCATTCTAGTTTCTTTTTTAATATACATATCAACTTATTTCTATTTTGTCATCTCTCTTCGAAAGAAGTCTCACTTGTTTATTTGTCTTTATCATGTTTTTGTCCTTCACAGATTGACAAGGATACACCTACAACATCAGAGCTTTGTCTAATCTTAATTAAGAATAGATTATTCCTTTTTCTTCATAAGACATAAGAATATTAGAAGTTACGGATTATTCTCTTCAAAACTGATATTGTCCTTAGTATTTTCTTTGTTCTCAAGTCCTCTCTTCTATTTGTCTTGAGCGATATTAGACATCTTCTCTCTTCTGAGTGTTATCATGGCAGAACTTACTGAAATGAAGAGTGCAATGGCACAAATGCAAGAGCAATTGAGGGAGTTAATGCTTGCGATGCATCAACTCAATTTACCACCACAAGAAGCAATAAGATTGGCAGGAAGTGAAGATATAGAAATGATTGGAGCTACTTCAACATCTACACCAAATCATGTCCCTATTCCTCTGATAGAACGCCCTTTTAGTGTTAGAGAACCAAGAATTACCCTACCCGAGAAGTTTGATGGCACCAAATCAAAGTTTAAAGGATTTATCAATTAAGTACAACTTGCGATTGAACTTCAACTCTAAAGCTATCTAACTTCAGGATCGCAAGTTAGATTCATCGGTATACTTCTTTCAAGTTCAGCATTATCATGGTTTTCATCTTTTTTTGAATGACAAGATCTAATATTGGATAATTTAGAGGCTTTTTTGGAGGAGTTTCGATCCATGTATAGAGAACATGATGCAATTCGTGTTGCAACTAATAAGATCTGTATTTTATGACAAGAAAATCGATTAGTAACGTTGTTTGCTTCACAATTTTGATAACTTACAACTGATATCAAGTGGGATGATGTTGCACTTATGAGTCGATTTCTCTATGGATTATAATATGAGGTAATAAAATTAATGCTCAACTTACTTGATCCTCAAATATTGAGTCAAGCAATTGACTTTGTTGTAAAGTGTGACAATCACCTTTTTGAATTTCAATTTGAGAAACATACAAGTGAACCTCAATGTTACTATAATTCAATAGTAACACCAACATCTCTTCAACACATACATTCGAAAGTAGAGGATATGCAAATTGATGCAATACATTTCAAACCTCTTACTGAGCAAGAAAAGACTCGTCATCATCAGGAAGGATTGTGCTTATATTATAGAGAACCTAAGCACACTGCTCAACATTGCCCAAAGAAGTGACGCAATCACAAAATGAGGAGTATGGCGATCAAAAGAGATAGCATGTTGAAAAATAAATTTGTCCAGCTACAATAGTGACCGTGCGGCTAGAACCTTGTACAATGCCTAGTGAAGGTCCTATCCTCTCCTTAGAATCCTCTCTATGTTTTACGATAAATATTATTCTAGGACCTAAATATCTCAAAGCCTCTGCCTTGCTAGATTTAGGAGCCTCAGCATGTTTCTTACATGAAAAATTTGCTAAAAGATATAGCATATTTTTAATAAAAAAAACTAAACCTGTTCATGTAAAAGTCATAGATGGTCATCCGTTGTAATCAGGAGATGTTACTCATGAAACCCATCCTATAGAAATAGCAACTAATGGTCATAGTAGCTTTGTAATATTTAATATCATTAGATCTCCTTCTAATCCAATCGTTTTAGGTTTATCATGGCTAAAAAAATATAATCCTAAAATATATTGGACTTTTTGTAGTCTTGATTTTTCTGAAAGTATAACTAAGAGTGTAATTAATCAAGTAGAAAGTTATAAGTTTACTATAATTAAATCTATATTTGTAGGTGTAAGTATTTTCTTGCATGCTGCAAAAGAAGGATCACCTTGTATCATTTATGCCACAGTTGTTTCTACTGGTGGAAAGACTTCAAGTGGCATTCCAAGCCAATATCAAAATTTTCAAGATGTATTTGAGAAAAAGAATGTGGATACTCTTTTAGAACATCGTTCCTATGTCTGCTCAATTGACCTTCAAGAAAGAGCACAACCGCCATTTGGACCAATCTACAATTTATCTCAAAATGAGTAGGTTGAACTCAAGGAGTATATTGAAGAAAATTTGGCCAAGAACTTCATACGTTGTCGTGTTGTAACACGAGTATACTGTGAAAATATAAAGGAAGAGGACTTTTATTAATATTCAGTTGCCTCGAATATTGGGGGCAACGACCAATTCCAGTACAAATATTGGGAGGCCAGGATCAGTCACCCCGTTACAGTCATCCAGGGCATACTGAAATGCTCCATTCGATTCCAATAACGGGAGTCAGCAAAAAAGGGAAAGAACCAATTCAACGACGGGTGAGCCTGGTTCGAAGAGCCAATTGGATCCAATTTCAAGACATCCAATCTGGGTCTTCTTACCCAATATGAGACCTGACTTGGTCAGGCAACCCAATGCGGTCCAATCATAGGAATATCCAGGTCTTATTACGGGTCTTTTAGCCAATATGAGACTTGAATTGGTCGGGCGATTCAATGTGGTCTCGATTACGGGGCTCCGATTTCGTTTCAAGCTGTTTCGTCCTTTATGCCATTTCGGGAACGTCCTTTCGGTAAAAGGATCTCTTAAAGGTAGAAACAGAGGAGAAAGCTCTAATGGCAAGAGCCAATTTTGGATCCAAGCTCTGACGATGGGAGCCAATTTCGGATCCAAGACGGAAGATTGAAGAAATTCAGAATTAAGGTTAAGAAATGAGAGGGGGGAGAGGAGTTTTTTTTTTGGGGGTTTGAGAAGGATCAGAGAGCTAGCTTCATGCTTCAGGGCGGGAAAAAAAGATAGAGATTGGGGTTTTTTTTCTTCATAGGGTTTTGGGAAGACTGAGGCAATCATTGTTGAAATCAGTGTTGTAATGGTGAATCGGGATTTTTAATGAAGTGGGTTTGATTACTCTTGACTGTTTTGTGAAATCGAAGTTACGTCTGTGATTGAAGAATTAAAAGGGTGTCTATAGGATTGAGTATGCGGAGTGAATGAAATTTATTGGGTTAGTCTAACGAGACAGTCAGTGGATATAAGATCGTGAGTATAAAGCGGTATCGAAGATTAGAAGTTTGGGTTGTTCGGGGTTCTCTGTAACGTCTAGAGACCTACCGACTGGGGCAAAAAGGACTTCGGCGAGCAGTCGAAGGACATCCGTATAGATTTACGGTGTATTCTTGCAGTTGTTTATATTCCAACAGTCAAAAACCGATAAACTGCTTGAATATTAGTGAATCTCCATACTACCTTCTACAGCCAGACGCCTGGCGCATTCTCGAGCAGGAAAGCACGTAATACGACATAAGTGGTGAACCCGACGTGAAAGCTTGAGGTGGAAGATATTGGATTTCGTTTGATTTTATTTTTATTTTTATGGAAAACAAAAATAAAAATTTTGACGGATTTTTGGGAGGAGTTTCTGGTGTGGGTTCTTCTAAAGGACAAGGTATGCACATGGATCCGTCTATTGCTAGTATGTTTCAAGCCTTCTCATTATCAATGCAGCAACAGTAAAGCAATGATCGAAAGGAAGCTTTGGCATCCAAAGCATTGCAAGTAGTGATCAACAAAATTGATCAATTTGATGGAAGGAATATTTCAAGGTATTTAAGATGTTATGTTCGTGAAATGGAATTAAATCGGGTTTTTGAGAAGAAAATGGTTGAATTATTTGGACTTGCCATGATACCGGAGATAAGAGACCATATTATATCGATTACGGATCGTTATGGGAATTCATGGGAGGTTTTTTCACATGCATTGAAAGACGAATATTTCTTAGAAGATGCTGATCGCGTTACTAAGAAGTTGTTTCTGGAATGGATTGAACGACCTAATAAGAATTTGCAAGCAACAGAGCTACTAAGGGAATTTGAGAGGCAGTACTCTCAATTATCGAAGGTAGAAAAATTGACATTGGAGCCGAACAAAGTTGATCTATTTCTTCAAGCTGGTGATGGAGAATTGCAAGGGAAATTAGAACTCCTTCTTGAAGATAAAAAAGAAGATGAAGGATTGACAACAAAGTGTAAGAATGTTGAAGATGCGGTGGGGTTGCTTACAAAAAGAGAAAGGAGGAAGGATAGGAGCAATATTCCGAAAACAGTACAAGCACCCAAAGCTCTAGTACGTACAACACCACCAACAATGCCTACAGTTCAACCTTCGACATCCTTATCAAAGAAAGCAGATATGGAGATGGAAGAAATTATACGAGGGATGCTAGATCTTCAAATCAAATTGGCAAGACTTGAAGAGAATACTTCTACAAATAATTCGAAGAATGGTTTAAAACAAAGATATGTACAAAGATGCATTTGGTGTGATGTCGCTTCACACACTAGAAAAGATTGCAATGAATTTAATAATATGATACGGCATGGAATTATTTGCTGGAAAGATGGAAAGATAGTATTAAAAGATAGGGAGGATCTTCTTCAAACCAATTTTGGCAAGGGAGGAATGAGAGCATTGGTTTAAGATTACTTAAAAGAGCATGAAACAGCAGCACGAGAAAGTGCAAGTTATGGTGCTAGAGTAGATGATGACCTTGGTGGAAGTACAGAAACTAGTGAGTTTTGGGCTTCTGTCGTTTCTACAATGCAAGAAGGAAAATTACCTCAAGAAGCGTTATTGAGGACTGCAGCTACAATACGAGGTGCAACAGATTGGGAGGATCCTATTGAGTCTCTTTCAGTTCATGCATATATTGCTAAGAGCCAACATGAAGCTTTGATGGAAGAAAAGAGACGAGGAAATTTTGATGATACTAGAGAAGGAAATTCTTCTAAGAGGCAAACTCAAGGAGACAAGGCTCGGGAGGCAGCTTCACAAGAATTGCCTATAAAGGACACCTCAGCATCATTGGAAGAAAAAAGAAGGGAGACAAAAGATAAGGGCAAATCAATTGCTTATAAGCTACTTTCTGACATTGAAGCGGCAACAAATTTGAAAGGGGTGTTGGAAGAACGTATATTAAATGCTAAGGTGGAATTCACATTGAAAGAAGTTTTGGAACTTATAAAGAAGGAATTTCATGATGTTATCATTGACAGCATTAACCGAAAGAGGTAATTAATGGACAAAACTGGAATGAGTCATGCTATTGATGCAAGAATATATAGAGATGAAGAAGAGGTTGATATTGGTTACAAGCAACCAACAAATGAAAAGAATGGGTATAATCAACGAGTACGTTTCGAAGATTATAGTGACAAGGAAATGGAAACTTTGAGCCATTATACTCGAAAGCATTGGGCAAGGGCAACTACTGAGGTATTGGTGAAAGTAGGAGATATAGAAGAACCACTTGTTGCTTTAGTCGACTATGGTTCTGAAATAAATCTTATGTCTAAAGATCTTTATAAGAAGCAAAAATGGCCAATTGATATGGAACATGGATGGATAATATGAGCAGCTAATAATACATGGGGCGAATTATATGGAGCTTGTCCAGATGTCAAAATTTGGATTGGGGATGTTGTGACGGAGCAACATTTCTTTGTTCAAGATACAATGTCTTATCCGTTGATTTTAGGACAATCTTATATTACGGCAACACAGATGGAAACAAAAGTACTTGACGATGGTTCTGCTTATGCAAGGGTACGTAGCGAAGATGGGAGGAAAGCTGTACAATTTATAACAGTACCTCCCAACCATGAATGGAATCGAGATAGGTTGAGGGAGAAACCATTGCCAAAGATTGTTGAAGGATTTAAGGATTTTGGGGAGGTACCACTGTAAAGCGAGATTATGGAAGTACAAAAGAGGAGGTACTCTCATGAGATGAAGGTGCCTTTGATGCGAGTTTTATTGATATTTTGGAGAATGGAAATATTATGTATAAGAAAGTTGATGATTTTAAAAGAAAAGAAAAAAAAGAGATTATATAATATTGAAGGAGAATTATGCAAGTTAGGTATGCAGCAAGAAGATGAATGTGATTTGAATAATGAAGGTGACGAAGACAAATTGGACAAAGACGTAGAGAATATGTTATAAATCAAAGTATAATTGGGTGAATTGGTGCATACTGGAGGATGCACAGGTTCAGAGGGGGTGGATGTCGAGTTGTAACATGAGTATACTGTGAAAATATAAAGGAAGAGGACTTTTATTAATATTCAGTTGCCTCGAATATTGGGGGCAACGACCAATTCCAGTACAAATATTGGGAGGCCAGGATCAGTCACCCCGTTACAGTCATCCAGGGCATACTGAAATGCTCCATTCGATTCCAATAACGGGAGTCAGCAAAAAAGGGAAAGAACCAATTCAACGACGGGTGAGCCTGGTTCGAAGAGCCAATTGGATCCAATTTCAAGACATCCAATCTGGGTCTTCTTACCCAATATGAGACCTGACTTGGTCAGGCAACCCAATGCGGTCCAATCATAGGAATATCCAGGTCTTATTACGGGTCTTTTAGCCAATATGAGACTTGAATTGGTCGGGCGATTCAATGTGGTCTCGATTACGGGGCTCCGATTTCGTTTCAAGCTGTTTCGTCCTTTATGCCATTTCGGGAACGTCCTTTCGGTAAAAGGATCTCTTAAAGGTAGAAACAGAGGAGAAAGCTCTAATGGCAAGAGCCAATTTTGGATCCAAGCTCTGACGATGGGAGCCAATTTCGGATCCAAGACGGAAGATTGAAGAAATTCAGAATTAAGGTTAAGAAATGAGAGGGGGGAGAGGAGTTTTTTTTTTGGGGGTTTGAGAAGGATCAGAGAGCTAGCTTCATGCTTCGGGGCGGGGAAAAAAGATAGAGATTGGGGTTTTTTTTCTTCATAGGGTTTTGGGAAGACTGAGGCAATCATTGTTGAAATCAGTGTTGTAATGGTGAATCGGGATTTTTAATGAAGTGGGTTTGATTACTCTTGACTGTTTTGTGAAATCGAAGTTACGTCTGTGATTGAAGAATTAAAAGGGTGTCTATAGGATTGAGTATGCGGAGTGAATGAAATTTATTGGATTAATCTAACGAGACAGTCAGTGGATATAAGATCGTGAGTATAAAGCGGTATCGAAGATTAGAAGTTTGGGTTGTTCGGGGTTCTCTGTAACGTCTAGAGACCTACCGACTGGGGCAAAAAGGACTTCGGCGAGCAGTCGAAGGACATCCGTATAGATTTACGGTGTATTCTTGCAGTTGTTTATATTCCAACAGTCAAAAACCGATAAACTGCTTGAATATTAGTGAATCTCCATACTACCTTCTACAGCCAGACGCCTGGCGCATTCTCGAGCAGGAAAGCACGTAATACGACAACGCCATTTCAAATCTCCAGCAGGAGCTCCAATTTTATTTGTGAAGAAAAAAGATGGATCATTGCAAATGTGTGTTGATTATCGAGGACTCAACAAAATCACTATCAAAAATAGGTACTTACTACCTTTAATATCTGGACTTCTAGATCAGTTGAATCAAGCTAAGATCTATACAAAAATAGATCTACGAAGAGCATACAATTTGGTATGCATCAAAGAAGTAAATGAATAGAAGACTGTGTTTCGAACAAGGTATGGACATTTTGAATACAATGTCATGCTTGTTGGACTTACAAATACACCATCAGCATTCCAACATCTAATGAATGATGTCTTTTGGGAGTTTTTAGATGATTTTGTTGTCTGTTACTTAGATAACATCTTAATCTATTCTAAGAACACAGAAGAACATGAACTTCATGTTTGCCAAGTATTACAAAAACTAAGAGATGCAAGACTCTATGCCAAAATAGAAAAGTGTGTATTTTAGACTACTCAAGTCGAATTCTTAGAATACATCATTTCAAATGATGGACTTATGATGGATCCTAAAAAAGTTCAAACTATTATGGATTGGAAGATCCTAAAAATAGTAAGAGATGTCAAATACTTTTTGGAATTTGCCAACTACTATCGGATCTTCATCAAAGACTTCTCTCAAGTTGCAGCTCCACTTACATGTTTGACTTGTAAAGACAAACTTCAATGGAATCAAGAAGCAGAAGTAGCATTTGAAGCTTTGAAGACAGCCTTTGTTTTTGCACCAATCTTGTATCGCGTCGATTGTTCTAAGCCATTTTTTATAGAAACAAATGCATCACACTTTACTTTGGGTGTCGTATTGTCATAAATGGGAATAGATAATATCGAGATCAACTATAAGATCTACGACAAAGAACTTCTTGCAATCATGGATTTATTTCAAGAATGGTGCCATTATCTAGAAGGTACTTCTAGCCCAGTCACAGTGTATATGGATCACAAGAACCTCGAATATTTTATATCAGCACATATTTTGAATCGTCGCCAAGCCCGTTGGAGTATATCTTTGTCAAGATTTGAATTCAAAATCACTTATCGACTAGGAAAACAATAAGGTTTGTCAGATACACTCTCTAGATGATCTTATCTTACATCAAAGGAAGGAGATGCTGCTTTTTATCAACAACAAATAATTCTCTTGAAGCTCGAGCATCTTCATCTTTGAGCATTGAAATCAACACTAACTGTTGATTCAACTTTCATTAAGCAAGTTCAGTTAAGTATGTCTTTTGATCTTCTTATTCGTGATATGAAGAGAAATCCTTCAAAGTCTCATGATACTTCCAAGTTTGAATTCAAGAAGAATCTATTATATTTTGAGTAACGCCTATATGTTCCAGAAAGTAAAGCTGGATTATGTGTTCTTCAAGCTTGTCATGACTTTCCAACAGTACGATATTTTGGATACAATAAAACTTTGGAACTAATATCTAGGGATTTTTGGTGGCCACAAATGTGGAAAGCAATTAAAGATTTTGTAGAATCTTGTGATGTTTGTTCAAGATCAAAAACTCCTCATCATCGATCTTATAGACTTCTTCAGCCATTATCCATCCCAGAACAACCATGGTCTTCTATTTCTATAGCTTTCAACATGGATCTTTCAATCTCAGGTTCTTATGACTCTATATTCGTGATAATAGATCGTTTAACCAAGATGGCATATTTTGTACTATGTACAAAATCTATCACAGGTGAACAAACAGCTAATCTCTTTCTTGATAATATCTATCGCTATCATGGATTATCTAAGGATATTATATCAAATAGGAGAACTCAATTTGTATCAAGACTTTGGTGGACTCTTTTCAAGATTCTAAAAGTGGATATAAAACTATCTTCGACATTCCATCCTCAAATTGATGGACAAATGGAGCATGTTAATCAAGTTTTGGAGCAGTATTTAACATGTACCATTAACTACCAACAAGATGATTGGACAATTCTTTTGCCATTAGCAAAGTTTGCTTATAATAATATGGTACATTCTTCTACAAAACAAACATCTTTCTTTACTAATCATCGTTATCATCCACGACTTGATACTTTTAACTTTTCAAAAGTTGATAATCTTGCTGTAAAAGATTTGGCAATTCATTTGTGAGAGCTACATGCAACGATGAAGGCACAGTTAAAAGAAGCTCAAAAACAACAAAAGGTCAATGTGGATGTCTATCGAAAGGAACAACCACCATTCTACATGGGTGATAAGGTATGGTTACTTCGTTGTAATATTAAGACCATTCATCCTTGTGACAAGTTGAACTATCAAAGGCTTGGATCATTTTCTATTTCTACACAAATCAATCCAGTTGCATATCATTTACACCTACCGAAATCAATAAAAATCTATCCAATATTTCATGTGTCTCTTCTTGAACCATACAAGATAGTGGACATGTCAAGAAGAAGAGAAGCTCCACCTCCTCCTATAGAAGTGGACAATAATGAAGAGTTTGAAGTGGAAGAAGTCTTAGATTCAAGGTCGCGCCAAAATAAATTAAAATATCTTGTCCATTGGCACGGATATGATATTAGTGAATGCACATGGGAGCCAATAAAGAATCTTGCAAATGTAGCAAAGGTAGTGGAGGCTTTTCATTGACGACATCCATCAAAATCAAGATAAAAATCTTCTTTATAAAAGAAATAAAATCTAGGCAAGATAACATTCTACTTTCAATCCTTATTTGTAGCTTCTTTGTAGTTGTCATGCTCAGGAGATGAAAAACCAACAACCAGCGGATTCGACTCAAGAGCCTTTGTTTGTCAACCTATCGGGTGAGATATTACGATTTTCACAACCTTCAAGATGATGCAATCAAGATAAAGATCTTCAAGAATGACATATTCTTCCTCGAATAGATGGCAAGATACAACACGTTTGGTATCACGACCTTGAAAAAAACTCTTGATGTTTGGTGATTTTACAAGAGGTAGGAACAACTCCTGATGGTGTTCCAAATATTTTATTCGAAGGAAGTTATGAAGGCCTCAACAATGATCAAATAACTGAATGGTCTTCCCGCCCTGGTATGGGATATTACCAATGGTTGAGAGGCCCTATCAATCATCTTTGAAAAGAACAAAGATCAGAATATGTAGCAAATACAATTTGTTGCATCATAAATTTTCTCAACATATGATGACCGCTCCTCGTGGAACTCGTCCCTAGAAGGGAGGGTGTAATGTCACGGACATACTCATGTAAGCCAGTAATTACATATATAAATAGGTAGAAGTAAGTAAAAGTAGATAAAAGTAAATTAATTCTATAGTATTTGATATGGAAGCTTCTTAGAAGCTTCATAGATACTACTTTGACTTTATAGGTGTCTTTAATTGACTTTTTGGATTAGAAACATGGTCAATAAGTTGGCCATGTGCCACACATATTATTAGCTTGAAGACCAAGCTAACTATGTGGCCCACACGTAGAAAAACTTGCCTTGTAAGTCAAGGCATGTATCCTACAAAGTCAATATATATTGGAGTTCTTATAGAACGTTGCCATGTAGTCCCTAGTTAGATAGTATATATAGAGACAAGAATGAAGCCTTCTTCACTCTTGTCAACTCCTTTCTTGCTTCTTGTCTAGTTTCAAGGATCTCTAGTTTTCTTGTCTTTTGGCAATAGCCATTCCAGTTTCTTTTTTAATATATATATATATATATATATATATATATATATATATATAGATATATATCAAGTTATTTCTATTTTGTCATCTTTCTTTGAAAGAAGTCTCACTTGTTTATTTGTCTTTATCATGTTCTTGTCCTTGACACAAAATCACTTCAAAAGTCCAAGTACAATCATTTTAATAAAGATTTAATCAATATTAATAACAAAATCTAATCTATGATAATTAAAAGAGATATTAAATTTATTAATATATATTAAATTAATTGATATATATTAATAAATACAAATTTTTCTTTAAATAATTAAAAAGTAGTTATAAAAAAGTTATAATTACTTCTTTTCTAAAAATTTAAAATAAAATATTTTAATTTTATAATATAATTAAGTTATTTATTAATATACTTCATACTTTATTATCATACTTAGTATTTTTTCTATTATAAGAGTAGTAGAGATTCATGTCTTAAAGTGCTTTGAGTATCTAATCCAAAGTTGTACTTTTTGAGCTAGCATAGCTAGCAACAATGTTAGATAACCTTGGCTTTTTCAACTAGGTTCCAAATCAATTATAATTTCTATGTCATCTTTATAATCTTATAGAATAGATTTATTATAGCAGTGCAACAAGCTTGACAGTACTAGAAACAAATGATTGAAGTATGAGGTACTTGATAGTAAATTTTACACATGTTTAATTAAAATTATAGAAGAATTTTTGTATCATGAGATGGAAGATGAAGTACTGCAAATTTTTTTCTATGATAGAGTAGCTAATATCAAAATAGAAAAAAGTATTAGCAAAACCAAGAAGAATGAATTGCAATAGAGACCAAAGTATCATAATGTAGAATTGACAAGTTACAGAGGAGTAATAGTGAAGCTTTGACAACTTATCTATTTTGAGCAAGAACTATTATAGAGACACATATAAAGATTGGAGACTTTGAAGATCCAATCTTAGTATTGGTGGATCATGATTTTAAGATCAATATCTTATCCACAAAGGTTTATGAGAAAGGTAAATAGCCAATTAACATCAACCATGGATGGATGTTAAGAGTTGCCAACAACAAAAAAAAAATCTATATAGAGCATATCTAATAGTTGATATTAAAATTGATGATGTAGAAGTAGAGCAAAACTTTTTTGTATGAAATCAAAGAAGTTATCTAATCATTTTGAGACAACCATATATCATTGCAATAAAGATGGAAACTAAGATGTTGGATGACTACTCATACTATGCTAGGATATATAACTATGATGATAAGAGATCAATGTAATTTCTCACAATAAGGCCAAATCATGAGAGGCATAGAAATCAACTTGAAAAAACTTCTATAAACCATAAGTATGATGATTTTTTAGATTTTGGGATTATACATGTAAAATATAAAATATTATATATGTAAAAAAATTATCTACTATAGCAATACCAATATACAAAGGAATGGATGTAGGATTTGGAGTTTAATAAAAGTTGGATTTAAGATTTAGATTCTAAATATAAAGGATAAATTAAGAAGATTAAAAGAAAATAAAAAATAATTAGTATAATTTTAAATAATAAATTTATTTTTGGAATTGTTAAAGAAGAAGGATTTTTAAATAATATTTTAGAAGTTTTAAAGACTTTGTAAAGAAAGATCACTATGTCTAGTAATTGTTGTTGTGTAACAAGGTTGGTTGGAAGCTATGGCTTGAAAACTAAAGCAATGGTGAATACTAAGTATAAGACTATTGTTGTATAGTATGATTTGTAATGTAAAAATACATGAAGTATCTAGCTATAGAGAGTTTAGTTTTAACTTATTGACTAAGCTTCAATAAGTGATTTATTCTATTTTTAATTTATTTACATATTCTTGGCTTTCAAAACCTCTTCACTTTATATAAAATATCCAAATTGTAGAAAAATCCTTCAAAATAAAATTTTCGTGCAAAAGATTTCTTCTTCTAAAATTTTAGAAATCCATATCTTTTGATCCAACTATTTAGTTTCTCTCAAATTTTTATATAATGAAGAAATTGTTCTTAAGCTTTATTAAAAAAATAAATAAACTATAAAATCGCTATCAATCTTCTAGCACCTTAGAAATCCTAGCACGTACTCTAAACCCTAATTTACAAGCACTTGAACACTATTTTCTTTATATTTCAAAAATCCAAAATTAAAATACTATAAAATTTGTATAAAAAATTTACTAACTTGACTATATACATTTTTAGAAATTTTGAGCCAAAATGTCGTCAAAGTACTCAAGATATAGCTCAAAATACAACTACTAGTGAATCAGGTCACTTACTACCTTTAGATTTGCAAATGTTGATTTCAACCTCTAATATCTCATTTATTCCAACTTAGAATCCATCAAATAGTATACTAAAAGTGTAGCCAAAAAAAACTCTCTTTAATTCCAATTACCAATATCTTATTGCTTTTTGTATGCTTTTATTATATCCAAAAGAATGATAGTAGGTACAAAATCAACACCTTAATTTTGAGTGCCTATATCTCTTTCATATAAACTCCAAATCACACAAAATTTGCACCAAAACCATATTCAAAAACCTAAAATTGCTGATCTTGGCCTCCAAAGCTCAAATAGCTCCAAAAAAATAACCCTAATTCCTAATAAGACCTCAATCAGCCTCCTTGAAGCCCATTGGCCAATAGAAATAGAGATTTTCATCATCCATCTCCATTCATTCATATAGATGCCCTAACTTCTCTTTTTGCTTCTAAGACCTCTCTCCAATTCTTTTTCTAATAAGATTTAGATAATATATACCCTAAACACCAAATAAAAGAATCAAAATAAAACTTCACTAATGTCTAACAAAGGTGACTCTAAATATATAAAAGTTACTATCAACCAAAATTAATCTTAAAAGCCACTATAAAAATAAATAAAGTTATGTAAATTCTAATTTTAGTTCTTTTAAACAACCTCTTTTTTTAAATAGTAGTCTAATTAAATTCTACAACTAATTAAAATCCATTAATATGATTTTTAGCATATTACTTAATAAATCATATATCAAACATATAAATATAATATTTTTACATGGTAGAAAAACCACAATACAACACCATGACAAAAAAAGGTGAAGTCAATAGCAACACAATTGCTATCACGCTCTAAGAATTAAATCAAAGATGCTAAAGAAGAGCTTAAATTAAGGAAAATAAGAAAGATTATGGATGATTTTATCAAGGAGATATTAACTAAGCTAAAGATTAGTAGAGATGAATTCTTAAAAGAATTAAAAAAAAAAGATTTCAAAAAATAATCTCCAAGCATGATAAGATTTTTGGCTTGTCATTCGATGAAATTAGATGTATTAATCCAAAAATTATTGTGTTAATGGTCATTTTTATTATTCTATATGTAACTTGGAATTTGAAGCTAATTCTTGTACCAAAAGCTTTGCTATTCATATTGATGAATCTATTAAAAGAAAAGATACAGATAGAGATATTAAAACCATTTATGGCTCAATACTCTAATTGATGGTTCATAGTGCCAAAGAAATTTGAAACTTTGAGGTTCATCCAAGACATAAAATTAGTCCACAAGAAAATAATCAAAAATAAAGAATCAAGACCAATTGTGGATGAGATTGTTGATAATTTTGTAAGACATGCTATCTATTTTATTGGAGATTTTTATTTTGGTTATGATCAATTTTAGGTTGCATCAAAAAGTAGAGATTTGACAACCATGAAGACTCCATTGAGACTTATAAAGATGTGTACCTTGCCTCAAGATGCTATAAACTCAATAGTTCATATACAGAGTGCCATAAACCAAATCTTGAGGGAATTTATGTCTAAATAGATTATTTTTTTTTTATAGATGATATATCTATCAAAAATTTTACAAAAGAAGCAAAAGATTTGACATTCGATGCTTAAAAATTCTAATGTAAAAGATCACATTGAAGATATAGAGAAGATTTTGACAAAGCTTGAAGAAGTGAATCTAACCTTGTCTATTAATAAATTGAAGTTTAGAATAGATGAGATTGTAGTGGTTGGATACTTATATAAGAGATATGCTAAAAAACCTAACTTTAGAAAAGTTGATGCTATTGCTATAATAAAGGCATATAATAGCATCATTTAAATAAGAAGATTTTTGGAAGCTTGTGTCTTCTATCAGATATGGATTCTTCACTTTGCTCACATAGTTAAGCCACTATATACTTTATTAAAATAAATAGATTAAATTTAGATAGAATCAAAAGCAAGAATTAGCTATAAATAGTCTAAAAGAGATTTTGAAGTTAGTACCAATCTTAAGACAAGTTGACTTGATTGTGGCAAACTAATTATTGTTATTATTGGCACAAATCTAATTATTATTGGTTGGACCATTGGTTAAGATGATGTAGGAAGAAAAAAATTTACCATCAAGTTTAAAGTATGAATTCTTAAAAATAGATAAAGAAAATATTTAAAACTAATGAAGGAACTTTTGAAAGTACTTATAGCTTTAAAGGCAGACAAAAATTACTTAATTAAAGCCAATATAGTATTAAAAATTAATTACTAATAATAATTAGATATGATTACTAATTATTCTATTTTTAATATTTTTATATTAAAATAAATAGCCTATATTAGTTCATTCAATCTTATATTGATACATATTTTTGGTACAAAGAATATTGTGGCAAATATGCTATTCAGAGTCAAATATATTTGTAAAAAAGAGATTGAAGCACAAGAGATTAGTGAAGATGATGAAGATGAAGACTATAGCTATATGCTAGCTACTAATAGAGTAAGCATAGATAGTAAAGAACATCATTTCAAAGAAGATCTTTATAGAAGCAAATTAAAAGACATTGGAATCTATTTAAGTATGATGAGGAGATAAGAAGGCTGGTCAAACAAGGCTTTTAAATATATTAGACACCAATCCTATGGATATATTTTGAAAGATAGTTTCTTATAGAAGAAGCTAAAGATGAAGGATTGAATATCATTGAAAGTAGTAGATGATATATAATCAAAGAATGAAGTTTTCAAAGAATTTTATAATATTCTTTAAATAAGCCACAAAGAATGAAGTTTTTAAAGAATTTTATAATATTATTTAAATAGGCCACAAAGAATGAAGTTTTTAAATAATTTTATAATATTCTTTAAATAGGCCACAAAGAAATTTGGACCACTTTGTATAAAATCAAAAAATAATATTGATAGAAGAGTATCTACAAAGATATAGAGGATTTTGTGGCTTCATGCATTGAATGATAATTATAATCCAAACTCAAATTTAAAGATGAATTGCATCCTACCTATCCACTTGTTATTTATTTCTAATAGGTGATCGATTATGTGGCTATGCCATTAGAATTATGGAATATGAAGTATCTTATTTTGGCAAAAGAAGAAATTTTAAACTATATTAAAAATAAAGCTTTGAAGACCAAGACTACAAATAGAGTATTTATATATATATATATATATACATATATCTATATATTCATCTGAGAAGATACTTTTAGCAGATCTAATAGTAATAGGAAGATGACAGCTAAAAAAAGAGAATTGAATATAATAGAAGCCAAAGATTTTTTCAAAGATATGATATAAAATTAAAATTTAAAATTTCTTATAATCTTGAAACTAATAGTAAGAGCAAGAAAAAAAATCCTCTTATAATAAATGATATTGTTAAGGCTTGTAGAGATAAATCAAAATAATAGCCAAAAATTCTTCTTTTGGTTTATGGACAAATAGAACTATTCATAGCATTGTTATTAGTTATATGCTCATTGAATTGATATTAGATCAAAAGCCAATTATGCCTATAGAAGATTTTGTACCTACTTAGATATTGATAAATTAGAAGGATGGTATTACAATAGAGAGATTATTGAAGCTCTAGATTCAATATCTTAAAAAATTGCTTAAAAATCAAGAGATTGCAATAAAAAAACTAAAAGCTACCAAGTTAAGAAATAAAGAAAGAATTAACAAAACTCATTGTTTGAGATTCAAACCAATTAAAATTAGAAATTAGATGTTAGTGTATGATAATAGTTTGGAATATCAATATAGAATTCTTAGAAAGTTTGTTCAAAGTTGGTTTGGTCCATATATAGTAGTGATAGTACATGATAATGCCACCTATTTTCTTCACAAGTTAGATGGCGTAAGGCTAAAGATACTTGTGGCTAAAAAATAGATAAAAACATTTGAAAAGAGAGATAATATATTTAATTCAAATAATCTTACAAATTTTGAGAATCTAAAACTAGACCAAATAGAAGATGTAGAGGCATCTAAAGAAAATGAAGAAAATAAAGATATTTAGGTTGGTATTTATCAAAGGATGTACAAATTTGGAAGAAGTAGATATTATAGTTGGAAGTGGTATAATATGTAAAAATAAGATAAAATATTATAAGAACTTGATTTATAATAAAAAGAATAGAAAATAAAATAATAAAATAAAAAAATAAAAAATTATAGATATTGATATTTTATCTCCAAAGATAAGTCAAGATAGGTTGGTATGGACTTGAGATGGAATGGTATGGTACTAAAATAAAGAAACATGGGCTGAGTGAAAGTGATGTGAGCTAAAATAAACTTCTAATAATTTGAAGTTTATTTAAGTTTACCATAAGTAAATTAACTATGTGATGTTTTTGAAGTTATAGCTATTAATTATATTTTAATCATATCACTTCTTAATCTTCTTAAATGACCTAAAAATTCAATCAAAATTCTACCATCTACTCTTAATTATACTAATCAATTACTCTAAAAATTTATACATTGATAAATCTTTTTATTTAATTAATATTTTTATTAAATTATTTTTTATATTATATTATTATTATATTTTATTTATATTATGTTATATTATATTTTATTTAAATAAAATTTATCCATCAATAATATTCTTTTTTGAATAAATTTTTATTTAAATATAAGATTTCATCTACATATTTTTATTCACTTTAAATTATTCATCTAAACAAACATAATTCAATCCTAAGCCTAATTCATCCAATTCAAACTTAACTTCATTCAAATTGACTTATATTTATTTAAGAATATTTCAATTATAAAAATCAATATCTTTACAAAAATATTTCTTACAATGGATCTTTATTTGAAATGGATAGATCTTTAGTCAATTTATTTTTATATTAACAAATCCTCTTCAATGCAATTTTTTTCTAACTAAATTAAATATTAAAGCCATGTAGATAATTTGTCACTCATTGAAGATTAAAATTACATTTGGATTGTTGATTGATGAGGATTCTAATAGTAAGAGTTTAATCTTCAATTTCAATAATTCTCTTAACTACACTCTTGGCTTTCAAGAGGGCCTTCTTTTATCATAAATGAACCGCAAGACATATTCTAATTATAAGTATCTCCTATGGAAACTATAGCTACTCCAGCAATTCAAAAATTGATCCAATGGCTAGCCCTTAAGTCAAGGTTGTCTATTCTAACTTCTCTTAGGCTTTAAGCAAAAGGTCAATTATGCTCAAAGTGAGTATTAGCTTACTAATATTGCTTCAAATCCTAATATTTCTAATCCTTGTCAGCATTCTCAATTGTAGATTGTTGTTAATTGTATGATGAGTCATGTATCTCATATAGCAGATAGTTTAAGTGGTATAGGGCTATACCAAGTAAACAAAAAAATTAAATAATTTATAAAATTTTAGAGGAAAATTAAAAATAGATTTAAGAAAAAAATACTTCAAATTATCAAAAATTGATACTTAAAGAGGATCAATTGTTAACTTGGATTAAAATCAAATCCCAAGGTACAAAACCATACACCTATGGAAATTTCAAGATTATTTTATCAATTAGAGAGTGGAATTTTATAGTAGATTTAAAGAGAGATTTTAGAAATTTTATTTTATATTATTTGGATTAATATTGGGATTTTAAGGAATTTTCAAAGTTAATAATATACTTAGTGAATTTGAATATTATAAAATAAAAATCAGTTTATGAATTTTAGGATTTTGTGAATTTTTCAGTGTGTTTATAGGTAAAAATTGAGAAAGTTTTTTTTGTGCTTATTGTGAGTATATGAGAAATTTGAGGTCAATTGAGAGATTAGATTGAAGTATATCAGGGTTTTTGTAGGTTGTGGACTTAGAAATTAGGATTTAAAGGACTAGTAAAGATTTCTAAGATATTTGTTAATTTTCCAATTGGATTGGAATATAATTTTGTTCAAAGGTAGTTAGCTTCATTTCTAACAATTGTAAAAAATTTGGAATGAATTGAATGGTGAAATTAAAAGATTGTGGCTCATAAATATCAACATCAAGATTTTTGGAATTAGTGTCTATTTGGTATGTACAATCTTCTTCAAATTTGTTATACTTCTTGTTAAATAAGTTGTTGCAAGGTATAAAAATTTTGAGCCAAAATCAATGGTTCCAACATTAATTATTAAATTTTTAATCTGCTATAGGATTTATCAAGAATTTGATTAAGATTTAGGATTTGATTAAAAATTAATTAAAATTGATTTAGGATCTAGGATTTGATTATGATTAAATATTTTTTTAGGATTTGGTTACAATTTAGAATTTTATCCATGTTTGATTAAGATTTATTTAGGATTTGATTAGGATTTTACAAGAATTTGATTAGGATTGATTTAGAATTTAGGATTTTATTAATATTTTACTAGAATTTGACTAATATTTAATTAGAATTTTATTAGGATTTAATTATAATTATCTAATATTTAATTAAGATTTTATTAGGATTTTATTAGAATTGATCTAGAATTTAGGATTTTATTATGATTCATTAAGGTTTCAATTAAGATTATAATTAGGATTTGAATTAGGATTTGATTTAAAATTTGATTAAGATTGATTTAGGATTTGATTAGGATTTATTAGCATTTTCAAACAAACTTTATTTAACACAATATTGTCAAATACCTAAATCTTATGTAACCACAATCTTGCAATAAATCCATTAGGCTTGCTTTGATTCAATTGGATCTATCTTCAAAACACTATATCTTGATGTAATTGCCACAAAACCAGCAACCACTCTCTTGAATCATCAACAATCAATTCTAAAATAAGGACTTCAGCTCTAATTGACCATTATAATTGCAAAATTTTAGTCGAGCACTTGAACACAACTAAACCAATTCATAGAAGTAAAACCAAAAAAAAAGAATGGCACATGTAATTTCTACCAACACTATTGCACCAATCAAAAAGAAATAACAATAGCTAAGTCACAATGCAAGCGAATATAAGAGTAACCTTAAGCCGCTTTAATTGCAACCACCGCCAATCAATTTTATCAACAAGCTCATCAATAAGAAAAAAAGATTAAAGAGGAAATAAACATGAATGCTGATAGCATGTCAATACAACAATACTACAGAATTGTTGTTCATGTAGTAACCTCCAAATAAATGATGAGCACCATCTATTTTTTCATATCCAAAAGGAAGGAAACCAAAGTAACTACTGATTTATGACAACCCTTGGTCCAATTGCAACATAAAATAAGTTCTTCAATTTTAGAAAATATGTAATAGTAAAAAATATAGTACAACTAAAAGCTATTATTATAGCTTTTTTACAAAATATGCTTCTATTTACTTTGTTGGACCATTAAGAAAGCAAAATAAAATAGATTGGAAAATAAAATAATATAGGCATGTGTAGAGGGGAGTTAGAGTAGATTTTAGCAAAAATTACCTCAAGGAGCTAAGAATTGATACCAAAGAGGATCAATTGTCAACCTGGATTGAAATCAAATTTTAAGGCACAAAACCATGTACCTACAATGACGCTAGGATTTTTTGGAAGATAGAAGAATGAAGTTTGAGAGAAAATTTGATAAGGTTTTTATAAGCATTGGTTTTATATGATTTGGACTTGTAATGACTTTGTACGAGCTTTATAAAATCAACATTGTTTTGGATGACTTAGATTTTTGTGAAATAAAATAGGGTTGATATTTTGGATAATTTAAGGAGATTTGTAGTAGATCTATATGTGAAATTTTGTAGATTGGTGGATATAGTTGTGCTTGATGTGCATTATAAATTTAAAGTCAATCAAATTGTTAGATCAAAGTGTGTGAAAGTTTTTGTAAGTTAAGATCTTAGAAATTGGAGTTTGAGTGTTAGTGAATATTTTTGAGATCTTTACCAATGTGTTGATTGGATTGAAGTGAAAGTTTTTTGTATAGAGTCTAGACTTGATTTTCAACAGTTTGAGTGTATTTTTGAAAGAAATCAATAGTTCAAATAAAAGATATTGGTGCTGAAAGTTTAATATTTAGATTAGAATAGAAGGCTAGTTAAGATTCATGTGGATTATAGGATTTTTCTTCTATTTGGTAGATAAAATTATCTTCGAATTTATTGTACTAATTTTAAACTAAGAAGTTAAAAGATGTATAAATTTTTAAGCAAGATCAATGATTTAATCAATAAATATTGAGATTCTAATCTGCCTTAGGATTTATCTATGGTTTGATTTTGGATTTAGAATTTGTCTAGGATTTAATTTAAGACTTATGATTTGTTTAGGATTTGATTTAGGATTTGAGATTTATCTAGAATTTAATTTAGGACTTAGAATTTGTCTAAGATTTGATTTGGAGTTAAAATATGTCTTAGAATTTAGTTAAAGACCATTAAGATTTCAACTAGGATTAAAATAGGATTTTATTTATGATTTTTTTAATATTTCTTTAGGATTTCTTTAAATTTTTTTTATAATTTCTTTAAGATTTCTTTTGGATTTGATTAAAACTTGATTAACATTATTAAGATTTAATTGGAGTTTATTTAAGATTCTATTAGAATTGATAGGATCTTGTTGTTGCAAATTTCTTTCTTTCTTCCACAACAAGGTGTCTAGTATATTCTCAAGCAAGACTTCACATTATTTGACATTGGCATCATTATATATTTAAATTCTATCATACTCACATATAATATTAAAAAGAAGAAAAAATATCTTTACACTACAAATAAAACTACATTATATATGCTATCCACACTTTTTAATAATTGCACAGCCAATAAAGAAGATAAATCAACAACCACCAAATCACTTCCGCCAAAACCTCAATTCAATTACAAATGCAACTAAGTAAAATAAAATAAAATAAAATAATAGAAAGTTTTACTATACAACAATCTATTGCAATAAATTGCTCCAAAATTGCTCTAGCCATACAACCACAATATCAAGAATAGGACTATATTTTAGTACTTCAATAAGTAAAAAAACATCAACATCTGGTGCACACTTTGTTGGACCCTCAAAAAAAAATTTAAAACTTTTTGAATCTCACCTTTATTTTAAAAATTTTGAATAAGTAAAGTATTTTTTCTTTCTTTCTTTTTTTTTTTTTATTTTTTTAATTGGCCAAATCAAGTTTAAATTTAGTTCCTAATCCAATTATTTTTTTAATAAAAAAACTACTATAAAAAAATCATAACTCCATATTAGCTAATTAAAGAATATATATTTATTTTTTAAAAAAAATCTCAAAGAAATTCTAATTAGAAGTCTTTTTTTACATTGACATCATATTTAACTCAAAACTACTACACTAATTTACTAAATTAATTACTTTAAGCACCATAAGTAAATTTTTTGTACCAAAATTCATAAGTGAATCAATTCTATTTTCATATTATATATTATCTTATTTGAGAATGTACTAAGCACATTGCCATAGAAGGTGAAGTTGTATTTTATAAATATCCAAAAAACCCTAATAGATTTCATCCATATAAGAAGAATGCAATTTAAATTTCAATTCAAAATTACTTAAAGCCAATACAAAGTGATCAAAAATATTCTTTTTAGTAACTTCAACTATATAAAAATTCCAATTGCCTTATTACTTTCATAATTAGGTAATTTTTCAACAATTAATTTTAACTCAAAATTGGTAGAAAGCTTAATCTTTAAGTCTTCTTAGACCAAGCCAAATTTCATCTTGTTCCAACTAGTAGATCTTTAGATATCATAGAAATCCTACACAACTTCAAATTGCCAACTTCTGATACTCTCTTGTATCAAAACCTAGATATCTTTCAACTATACTATTAGATTAATATAAAATTTTATGTACATTTAGCACATGCAATCGACCAAGTATTGCCAAATTTTGAACCATAGATGTCACACCAATTGCACTATGTCATTTCAAATCTTATGAAAATAAGCTTTATGCTTTTCAAATGGACTTAAAACTAGCTATTTAATTTTAGTTGGCAATTTCCAAAATATTTTGCCCTAAGTAGATGTTTTAGTGGCTAGAGTTCTGATTTTGATCCTATTCTACAAATAATTTACTCTTAGGTATCAATCCAACCTATCTTAGAAATTTTTTAGCTCAATCTTATCGTCAACTTAATATTAGTATTAACCATATTAATTATTTATTTATTTTATCCTATTTTTATCAATTTATGGCTTTTTTAAGCCATTAAAAAAATTTCTACAATCTAATAGATAAAATTACTAAACAATCTTTAATCTATTAGCTATTAAGATAAGAAAATAAATTAAGAGACTTTTATAAAAACCATGTTTAAATATCTTAAATTATTATGGAACCAAGATAATTAAATATTAATTAAAAATTTATTTTTAATTATATTTTCATCATATAGTTGTATTACAATACAATACCATGATTCATAAGTGATATAGGTTTGTGTTGATTTTTGGACCTCTCTCTTTTCTTTTTTTTGCTTAAATTTTCTTCTTTAAGATATAATTAACCATTGTTTGGGAGTTTTTTTAGAATGAATATAATTCTTTGAAGTATAATTTGATATAAATATGTATGAACTTAGTAACTCTCTAAAGAATCATCACATGCTCAAATCTAATGAAGTATGGAGCTATGATCCCAAGTTGAGTGAAGAAGGGATGATAACCTCGAAAATATTATCAAGAATATGAAATAGTAGAGTTCATTCAAATGAAAGGTATTATTTGACTCTATCTAATTGTAGCTATAAATCTTGTGTTTTTCTAAAGCAATCACTCTTATATCAACAATGTGATACCAATGGCTTGTATTTTGAGGATGTTTTTGAAAACATAATTAAAAAGAATTTAGCTTGTATCGATAGCATATAAGATTATTAGTACAGTCATTTAAAGTACAGCAAGGATCATTTATAGATACAAAAGATTTATGGTGTCTTTTGAGTTGATTGGCAAGCTACGTATCACAATATTCTTACTTTTGAGAATTGAAATTGCACAAGAGAAAAGCCTCAACTTCCCAATTGATGCAGTTGCTACAAATAAGAGGTTGTTTTTTAAATAACAATGTTATTTTCTTGCCTATATTTTGCATGAATCTTATTCATTTTTTTGCAACTAAGTTTAGTTGGATATTTTGGTATAAGTATTGCTTTTGATTTGTTGTGAGATATTTTCTAAAAAATCAAACATCTTTTGATATAAAAAAAATAATAATTTAAAATTTTGAAGTATTAATTTTTTTTAGATTGAATTAAATATAGACATTATTTTTATAATTGAATTAAATATAGACATCAAAGTAGATAAATATGATAATATCTTGTGGAGAGCTTTCTAAAAGCTTCATAGATATTACTTTGCCTTTATACATGTCTATAGGTGATTGGGAGGTTGATTGGAAGCAATGATTTTGTATCTACTATCACTCTTTTGGACATAACGTGCACGTACATAAAGTAACAAAGGATCAGTAATTAGAATTGGAGAGAGCATTTTTTTAGCTACACTTTTGGCATATCGTTTGATGGATTCTAAGTTGGAATGAAGGAGATATTGGAAGTTGAAGTCAACACCTCAAATCTAAGGGTAGTAAGTGATCCGATTTACTAGTGGTTGTGTTTTGAGCTATATCTTAAGCAATTTGACAAGATTTTGGCTAAAAAAATTTTAGATTGTGTGTAATTATATTAATAAATGTTATGCACAAATTTTGTAGTATTTGGGTTTTGGGTTTTTGAGATATGAAGAAAATTGTTTTTGAGTGCTTGTAGATTAGGGTTTTGAGTACTTGCTAGGATTTTTAAGATGCTAGAAGATCGATAATAGATTTATGGTTTATTTTTTTTGTAGTAAAGCTTAAGGATAGAATCTATCTTACATAGAAATTTGAGAAAAATTAAATGGTTGAATCAAAATTCTACATTCTATATTCTTCTACTAAATTTTTTTGATGATGGTATTATCAATTGTAATATTATGTAGCAAGAGTATTATCACTTAATTTGAATATGAATAAGACCTCAAAAGCTCTATTACCACTATTTATATCAAAAACTTTTAATGACAACATCAAATGTACAAAATAAGCATGGCACAACAATACTTGGCTAAGAAAGTGATTTGTAGAAATATATAAACTTACACCAACAACATCCAAGAAGAACAATTTCATTGACAACCTCACTATACCAGCCTTACTACTAGCTTCAACACTATAATATAGGCCTAGAATTGGGATTCGAGTTGAGCATTTAAAATGTGCAATGAAGTACATCAAAATATTCTACAATTCAAAGCAAACTTTGCATATTAAAATTGCACAATTTTGGCTCTAAGTTGCACACCAATAGATTAGATTATATATCAAAGAATTCCAAAATTAATGATATCTTGACCACCACAATAAGTATGAGCTAAAATAAATCTCTACTAATTAAAAGTTTATTCTTGTTCATAATGATTCAATTATCTATGTAATTTTATGAATTGTATCTATTACTTAAATCTTGATTAAATCACTCTTTAATCTCTTTAAATTAATCTAATTAATCAATAAAATCCTTCACTATAAGTTTCAATTAAAACACAAAGTCATACAAAGAATTTCATGCGTAGATTTTATATATATATATATATATATATATATATATATTACAATTCATTAATTAATAAAGATTCATCCGGATATAAGTTATCATATGCAAATGGATTCTCATTCATATATGATTTTCCATCCAAGAATAAGTTCTCATTCAAATCTATTATTCATCTAAAATAATTAATCCAAAAAAAACCTAATCCATTAAAATCCTAAGTTAACTTCATCCAACTTGAATAGTCATCAATATAATAGTTCATTTATTTTAGAAGTCTCACCATTGTTGTATAGAAATACAACCATGAGATAAAAAAAGAAAGAAATTTTTTTATTATAGAAGAGCCTAATTAAAAGGTATAATGAAAAAATATGGATAAAAGATATGAAGGTAGTAGAATCTTAGTGTTAGAATTATCTTTTATAAAAATGGGTTCAATTTACTTTGTATGGACATTAATAAGGCATAATAAGGCATATTAGAAAAATAAAGAACATAAGCATATATAGAAGGGAGTTAAAATTTGATTTTAATAAAAGTTATGTCAAGAAAATAAGAATTAATATGTAGAAAGGATTGATTGCCAACTAGGGTTGAAATCAGACCTTGAGGCACAAAACCGAGCATCTATATTATTTATAGGATTATTTTACAAATCAAAGAATAAAATTCAATAAAATATTAGAAAAATAAAAAATAAAAGTTGGTTTCATATCATTTGGATTTATATTAAAGATTTGAAGGATTTTCAAAGTTAGTAATGTACATGGTGAGTTTAGATTTTGAGAAATATAAATACATTTATAAATTTGAGAGTTTTCTTAAGTTTTGCAGTATGTGTATGAGTAAAAATTTGGTATTTGTTTTTTTTTTTACTTGTTATAAATGTATGTAAGAAATTTAAAGTCAATCAAGTTGTTAGATTAAAGAATAAAATAATTTTTATGGATTATGATCTTAAAAAATTGAAATTTGGAATTAGTGAGGAAGTTTGGAATCTAAAAGTATCTATCAATTAAATTGAAGAAAAAATTGGTAAAAGAAATTTAAATTTGAATATTTAGATATAATCTAAAGTTTAGAGAAATTGAATAATTCATCAAAGAGAAATCTTTATTGAAAGATCAACATTCAAATTGGAGAAGGAAGGTGGCTAATAATTGAGAAGTTTTGGAAGCTTTTCTTGTAATTGATATATGCAATCTTCTTTAAATTTTTTGTCCTTCTTGCTAACTTAGTTATTGCAAAGTTTACAAATTTTGAATCAAAATTAATGGTTCAAGCATTAATTATTGAATTTTTAATCTACTATAGGATTTATTAAGAATTTATTTAAGATTTAGGATTAGATTAAAGATTAATTAAGATTGATTAAGATTGATTTAGGATTTAGGATTTGATTAGGATTTTATTTAGGATTTGGTTAAAATTTAAGATTTTGTTAGGATTTGGTCAAGATTTAAAATTTTGATAGGATTTGATTAGGATTGGTCTAGAATTTAGAATTTGGTTGGAATTTAGAATTTATTTAGGATTTGGTTTAGAATTTGATTAGGATTTAGATAGGATTTTATTAAGATTGCATTAGTATTTTGTATAAAGTTTGATTATGATTGATATAAAATTTTATTAAGATTTTTTGAAAATTACATTAAAATTTGATTAAGATCCAATTAAAATTTTTATTTTTTATATTTCTTTACGATTTTTACATTATGTATATTTTATCAAAATTAATTTATTATTTCTTTATATTTTTTTTATAAATTCTTGACACTTCTTTGGATTTAATTAAAGATTAATTACCATTTTTATAATTTGATTAGAATATTTTTAAGATTCTACTATACTTGATAGGATTATCTTATTGTTATTTCTATTTTTCCTTCTATAGCCAAGTTTTTAATGCATTTTCAAGTAGAGTTTATATAATATGAAACTACAATGTAGAAGATATCAAAAATAAGTTTGAAATGTATGCAAGAGTAATTATTCTAAAAGAAGTAGAATTATTCATCAATATAGTAGTAGCTTAAATCATTCAATCTTCAAAACTATTTACAAAAATGTAAGTAGACAAACAAGGGTGCTTTCAAGATTACTTGTAATGTAAAATTGAAAAATAGAGAAGAAACAAATGGATGATAATGATATCATTATTTTTATTAGAACAAGTGTATTATAGGAAACTATTGTAACTCCAAATACTAGCTAATTATATGAGATTCTTTACTAAAGCCAACAATTTTATCTACAATTGAGCTACCTATATAAAAAAATTTATTATCCTCTAGACTTTGTTATGTGTTTCATAAGAGATTTCTAAAGCTAATATATTGAGAGTATTGAGTGAAGGCAATAAAAACAATGATGATGATTAGAGCCTAACAATAGTCGAAGAAGAATAGAATCTTACAATAGTCAAAAAAGAATAGAGACCAACAGTAGTTAAAGAAAAATAAGCACAGCAATAATCAAATAAGAATGGGCACATAAACAAGAAAAGAACAGATAATGAGAATTAAATTAAGTTGATCTTAACCAAGTTGAAAATCATGCATTGCAAGAGTAAATTTTCTAACATGAAGGTAATAATATGTAGAGTGACAATTCAACTGTGCTACTTCTTTAGTAACTAGTGATTTATTAATTAAAAGTATAACTTTTCTTTGAGATATGAATGTAAATTATGAAAATAAAATAATTCATGTCACATTAATATATGCATGTTGAATAATAAGTTTTATGTACTAAAACAAAAGGTTATGGACTCTTTTCTTTTAATCTGTATACTAATAAATGTCTTGTTGATTGCATAGTTGTATATTGAAACAATACTTGATTGTCTTTTTGATTATGTAATTACATTATTGGAGAAGACTAGTTTACTTTTTCAACTTTTTAATCTCAATACATTTTCTTGAATTCCTTGAATTTCTTGAAGTTCTTGATTTTTTATTTTCTTTTGATTTCAATTTTAGTTTATTTTAAGATTTTTTTTCTTTAGATTTTTTTTTCATCATCTTTTTATTTGTTCTTTCATAATTTGATCACAATATCAATTAAAAAGACTTACTTAGCATTCAATGTTTTCATGGTTTTTAATTTCATTTCTAAAAATAGAAAATTTAAAATTTCTTTTGTGCTAAAGATCTCATATAATATAACAATGGTTTGGATAAAAATAAATCACATCATGAAGAATAGAAAGAAAAATATTACATTACTTACACTCTTTTTACTTCATCAATTAAGAAAAAATCTCTTATTCCTTTGACCACTTGATTAATTATATTGAATGTCTAAGATTATCTTTTTGAAGAGCATAAATATAAAAATAGTAAAATATTTATTTTCTTTAATATAAATTCTTTGGTTTAAAATTAACACAAGGTCAATCTATGTCTAGTTTCATTGCAAAGCTTGAATTTACAATGAGTGAACTTTGAGAGCTATGTGATATAACTTTTTCTGATGCTTTCATGATATCAAAGCTTATATTCAATTTATTTGTTGGATTTGACGTTTTTGTCACAACATGGAAGAGTACTTTCAAAGAAGATTATAATCTTACTAATCTCAAACTCAAGTTGTGGAAAAAAGAAAAAGAAGATTTTGTTTTACGTACAATAAGATGCTACTTCTAATTCTAGAGTTTTATATGCTAATTGTCAACATTATTCTACTGCTAGAAATTATAAAACATCACCAAATAGCTAGAGCTTCTATTTGCATGGTTATTCTACTTCTATGCATATAAATTCTTCTTATAAAAAAAATCTTTTTTTCCTCATGTTATGTAAAATTTTAATTGATTTTATTTTGATTTCATAGAATTCTTCCTAGGTGGCTATGAGTGTAAATTTTTACTCCTCAACCCAAGTTATAAGATGGCTTCAATTAAGAATTGCTTATAATTGGTGGTGTAAAGTGAAGTAGGCAATTAAGAAAAACAAAAGAAGAACAACCACAAAGCAATTGAAATAAATGACATGAAGCAATTACAACACCCAAAACTAAGTCATAGTCTGTTCTTTGTGTTTTTATCTAATAAAATATAAAAATAAAATATAAAAAATATATTTTTAGATAGATAATTTTATTATCTTTCCGATGACATAAGAAACATGTAAATCCAAATTACTATGAGTAAGTTATGAGGTTTTAAAGATATGAAGTAAATAATTGAAAAGTGAAGTGAAAATATTTTACCTCAAAAATAACTTGCTTATAGATCAAGGATTCGAGCCTCACCAAGGCTCACATGTAGTGTATAAAGGTATATAAGAGAGGCCACGAAGCCTTAGTCTTATCCTCCTAACTACCTTCAAGGTGCTACAACCCATATGGGACTTGTGCACTCCCCTTCCTACAAGGATTATACTAGCTTTTGGTCCTCCTATTTTCTACTAAAAGGACCAATATTTTTACAATTTTGATCTCACCATGGTGTTCAAAAACACCCAATTAGCCTAGGAACCTTGCGTGACCTTCAATTCTTACTCCATTTCTTCATAAAGGCTCCCAAAGTGGTAAAACTCATTTTTACCAAGATCTTAAAAATTGCTCTAAAAATTCCTAAATAAATCTAAATAAATTTTAAATAAATTCAAAAAAAATTATATAATATTTCTATAATTCTAGTATCCATTTAAGGCTACATTTTTATACCTTAGAAATTTTTGATAATAATATAAATCAATTTAAATCCACTATAAATCCTATTTTTTTATATCAATAACTAAAATGACATGAGGTTCTTTCTCATGCTTCTTCTAACTACTAACATTTATGTTTTTTATAATTATTACATATAGATAGAAGACCAATATAAATATTGGTCTTAACAAATAATCCTTACTATTTAATAATAAATAAAAATACTAAATCAATGAAGATAATTACCTCTAAGACTTACTAAGACTCTATTTCCACCACTAACATTCTAATTTTCTATTTTTCTAAGGATTTCTACACTACTTACTATATCTTGTGATTTAAAGCATTTTAAATGCATATTTTTATCCTAAAACAGCAAATGAGTCAATTTGATGATTCATTGTGGCTTACATCTTCTTTTGATTATAATCAAGTATCTTATTTTCAATTGAATAAGAACATCAAAATTTTAAAAACTAAACAAAGAATCAGATATAATTATTATAGTCTTTTTGGACACTAGTGGCGAAAATGCCTATGCATATTTCAAAAAAATTAATTGGTTTTATTCTTCACAAATTGGATTTTAGATTCAATCTATATTTGCTGAGTCATCAAATACTTTACATCCAAAGTTTTTTCAAAAAACATTCATATTCCAATATAGAACATTATACTATACACTTTAATACTAATAATCATGATGAGCATCATGATTTTATTAATTTTCATGAACATGATCAACCTTCATCAGAGTTTTTATTTTTTGAAATGACTTGTGCTTATAATATCTTAACATATAAAAACCATTTGAAAGGTTAGATTCCTAATAATAATGCTAATAACTACATGATAGGTATGATTTACTAGTTTGTTAATTACAAGCCGTTGCTATTAGATGCAATATGCTCCATCAAAACTCCAATAAGACATTGTTATTATATGGCAAGTATTTGAGATATTCAAATTCTTCTACAACTATCTAATAGCACTAAAGTTCATTTATTCATACAAATTTTATACATTCTTAGATTCAAGAAAAATCTATTCATCTTCATCAAAATTGCTCAAAAATATAAAATATTTATATTCTATAAAGAAAATATTTGCAAGCTTCTTCAAAAAAATAAATTCATCATGACCAAAAAGATACTTCACTATTCCTATCTTCTTGACTTCACCATCTTTCTTCCTTCTATAATAGCCTCTTATATAGCATCTTCTAAAAATTTGCCTTCTTCCAAAGAATTTTTAGACATTCAAACTTGACATCTTTAATTAAGCCACTTATATCATGCTATGATACAAAAAATAGCTATTAGTAGTGCTATAAATGGACTAAGACTAAAGATGACAAAACTTCTTACCTTATGTTCCAATTGTATATTTGATAAAGCACACCACACTTCATTTTCTAAGAATATCAATAAAATCAAAGCAACACATATTAGGATGTTGAATCTCTATAATATCTATGGACCAATGAGCATCTTCTTTCATGGTAGATCACTTTATTATATATATTTTTTAGGATGATTACATATGTTATAGATTTATTTTTTATATTTTCAAAAAAATCAATTTTCTAAAAAAAAATTAATTAGTATGCAAGGCTATTCTTTGAAATATTGATTATTAAGTATTCACTTTATGAAATGACAATACTGGTGAGTTTTGCAATAGAAGCTTTATTGACTTTTTTTATGCATATGAAATCAAGTATGAACTCACCATTTCTTATACTCCAAAATAAAAAGATGTCTCTAAGTGAAACAATAGAACAATTACAAAGGCAATTTGAAATATGATCTATTATATAAAAATTAACTTTTTATTTTGGGTAGAAGTAATGGATAATATAATATATACATTGAATTATACTTGTTTACGATTAAATCTACACATGACACTATTCAAGGATTATTCAAAAACAAAGTCATTACTAGCTCATATAAGGCCATTTGATTGTAAAGTATATACTCATGTTTCTCATTGCTCATACAAGAAATTAAATCCTAAGAACTACACTAGACTCTTCTTCAATTATTTTGATAATTTTAAAGAATATTGGATTTGAAACTTAGAAAGTCATTATAAGTGGAGACATAATCTTTGATGAATATAAATATACAAAAAATACATCATTTTTTTAAAATACATCTTTTAATGATGCTACTATTGAGGTATTATTTTTATTTTTTGATTGTTCATTTAATTGTTGTTATAAAAATCATCCTAACCATCTTGTAAATGCCAACATTACCAACTCAGTTTCTAATTCTTATATGGCTAAATCAATTTCATTGACACAAATCAATTCTCATCTAATATTATTAAAGATCAACCAAGCAATTTCGAAGATATAAGCAATAAGAATACATCACCTCATCCTCATGATATTATCCCACTTATTGTTGATTTTATTTCAAACCCAACTTGTTAAGAATGACCACCAGTATGACAAGACTTTGATTACCAAAAACAATGACTAATATCACTAGTATCATCTTTACGTGCTCACTCAATTAAAGAACCTTGATCTGATTTTTTTTCTCTTTATCCTCTTTCTACACAACAAGAATAACGACCTCCTTCTCAATTTGGTTACTCAACTTGAAACTAACATTACACCTTTGCTAACTTTATCAAGACTTTTTTGCATACACAAATCAATTTTGAAGATTCTATAACTAGTTTAGAAATTCTACAATCTTTTCAAGAAATTCTTTCTTCATTATATTTGGAACATTGACTGAAAGCCATGTAAAATGACTTCAAGTCCTTACTTGTAAACAAAATGTAAGGTCTCATTGATTTACCATTTGGATGAAAAGTAAGGAATTGCAAGTAGATCTTTACTCTTAAAACCAAAATTGATGGCATTATTGATTGTTTTAAGGCTCAATTAATCACTACAAGTTGTTCACATCAATATAGAATCAATTATACATAAACTTACTCTCTAACCATAAAATTTGACTCAATCTATCTTATTGTTGCTATAGCTATTCAAAAAGATATGTAAATCAAGTAGTTTGATATTAAAACTACGTTTCTACATTGCCAACTTTTTGAAGAAATATTTATAAAATAAGCTCTTGAATTTAAAGATCATCAGTTTTCAAAAAAAGTCTATTATGTCAAGCCAATAGGATATGGCATAATAAAATTAATAAGTTTTTGATTATTACAAACTCAAGCAAAATTCTACCAACTCTTGTGTATACCATTCTAAAAAAAAAAAAAAAAAAAAAAAAAAAACTCATCATTCTTATTTTCATTGATGATGACTTATATTGCTATCATGATAGAGGACATATTGATTACATTCTATATACTATGAATTATTTCTTCAAAACTTGAATTAACAATCCAAATATCTATGTTAGCTTATAGATTGAAAAGAATTGTAAATCAAGACTTAGTTTTTTTCATCAATGAGCTTATCTATAAAGAATCCTCCATGAATACAACTTTGAATATTCTTCTTCTATCTCAATTCTATAGGATTCTAACTCAATATTTCATATTGTTCATTCTTTAAATATACATAATGACAATATTTTTTCATTTGTCAATGTAAGTAGCAGCCTCCAATTTGCATCCAGCAGAACTCATCTTGATATCTCTTATTCACTCAATAATGTTGTTCTTTTCAAGTCCAAGTTTATACATGCTCATTGCAACACTATTCAAAGAATTTTTTAATAACTACGTACTACTCTAGATTTCAAGTTAGTTTATAATGGTGCTATCTCTCCAACCCTACTTATTACTTATGCAAATGTTGATTATCCAACAAGTGTTGATGACAAAAAAATCTCACAATGGATATGTTTTTTTTGAATGGATGCCCAATCAGTTAGAGGTCAAAAAAGCAAGCCTGCCTTGTTGATAGTATAACATATTTTGAGTATATTAATTATTATATGACTACAAAAGAAATCATATAGTGTCAAAGACTCCATGTTGATCTAGAATTATTTCAAGATACAACTACAATTTTATACTCTTATTCTTAAAGTGCTATCATGTTTGCTTTTAATCATGAATTCTATTCATGAACTAAGCATATGAATATCAAGTATCATATGATTAGAGAATAAATTTAGAATGGACTTCTACAAATCAACTACATCTCTACTGACTACAACATTGCCGATATATTTATAGAATCATTGACTCCAAAAAATTCAAGAAAATGTCCATTCTTCTCACCCTATATCTAGGCTGATATTCTACTTCTCTATCAAAGTGGGAGAATTATTTCTTGTAATCTTGATTAAAGAAGTTATCAATGACTTTGAAACCTAAAAGAAGAGAAAGCTTGAACCAATGCAAAGAGATTGTTTTACTCAAAGCAAGGATGTCATACTTTACCAATACAATTCATACATGAAGACAACTTACAACACTTCAAATATTCCACTAGTGTCAATGAGAGCTCAACCACAATACAAGTAGAACCTTAACAGAAATTGTGCCATTGCCACTTGACATAAGCTTTCTACCATCAAAAAAAAACCAACTCTTTTTTCCATTACAACATCAGATGAGAAGAAGCATCAACCTATTGCCATAGTAATCATTACAGCACAAGGAATGTCAACCACAATCAATGAAATAAAAGAGAAGAAAATACCACTAATCTACTTGTCACTCTATTACAACTACCAAGAAGAACCAACATCACACTTCACAACAATTAAAAAAAGAACGACACCATTGTAATCTAATATAAGCAACATTGCTAACAATACCAACTTTGAAGAATGCCAACAATCCTTTGACGATGAGCAATTGTTGGAAGGCAACATCAATGCTCGTTCTTTAATAACAAGAATAATTATTACCATCTTTGTATTTTTTTTTTAAAGTTTTATTTTTTTATTTTTTATTTTTTTTACATGCACCATTTTTAATGCATTGAGCATTTAATGTCACAAAAACATAATTCTTTTGATTTCTCATCTCAGTTAAAGATAATATAAAGTTGAGAATGTAAAAAAATAATTCTAAAAATTTCAATAATATTTATATGTACAATATTTTTTCAAGTATTCAATGATTTATGAAGAATTATTTTAATATTATGAATCTTTGCTTGAATACTTGAGTAACCAAATTAGGAAAATATAAAGATGTTTGGCTTTTTCATTCTTCCAAATATTTTTGCCATTGAGGATTGCATATAAAGATAACAAAAAGATTTGACCACCCATATACTTGAATTATGTTCATAGCATATTGGTAGCAATGGTACATATATCTACTACTTCCTACAAAAGAAAAAAGCAAAATATTACATCTTTTTACATAATTTAAAATTACATCATTTTCCAAGTAATTAGCTAATCTTTGGTAAAAATTAGCAAAAAAATTATCTTGATTTAATTGGAGCCAACAAAGGCATCTTTGATCAATTTTAGTATATTAATTAACAATATATTGTTAAAAAAGTCTTCCATACTAGTAGGTATATCCATATTTTGGCTCACAAAAATATAAGCAATATGATGCATAATCCATTGCACTCACTTTTCATTTTTTTTATTTTTTTTTTTATTTTTTAAGATAGAAGCTCTCTATCTAATTCTTACCTTTCTTTATTGTTGTCAAGATTGGCTTCTATGATTTCAATTCCTTTATAGGATATAGTTGGATTCCTCCTATATATATTTTTTTTGTAGAAACATAATAGGATACATTAGAGAATTGTACACACCATCAATTGCACAAAGAATCATATTTCTACCTTTAAATGCAATTTCTCCATTAACAATAATTGTGGCAATTTTATTTGCAATTGAAACACTGTAACTTTGAATATCATTTCTATGATTTCTTACTACTAACAACAGAAGAATTGTTATCTTGGGCTTCCACATGTGCTTACATGAATTGCTGCACAAAAGGATTTATACTATGGACTCCTTCTTGGGTATCATACAAAATATCCTTATCTAAATAGGAAAAAAAAAAAAAAAAAAAAAAAAAAAATGTTATCAAAGACAATTGAGTTTCAAAAGCCGTGTCATAAAAATAAATCTGACCATATTGCTCACAAAGATGCAAAAGCAAAAACTGAATTATATGGTCAAATGTGTTAATGTATGACTCATTGTTGCCAGCTATACAATTGAGCACAGATATATAATGTAAGATCAACATTTTAGATGGTATTTAATGTTTAAGATGACTTAGAATAAATTCATGTCGTGTATTACAATATCGTTTTGAAGCTCATGGTTGGTTTGATTCAATATTCAATCGACACACATTGAAGCAGTTACAGGGCTAGATGTGGAAACATTCAGAAAAGAACTATGTTACAGTAAGCCCTGAATATTAAAAGACTACATCACACACTCGCGAATTTAAGAAATTCTAAATCGACAAATTCCTGAAGCCCCTGCAGAAGAAACAACTTCGTAACGACCAAGGAAAAATGAAATGAAGGGAAAGAACTTGGTGGAAGAAAGTCAAAGCTGAATCCTTTTCTACCTCGGGGTTGATACCTCTAGAGCCCTATCCACCTACCCTGAAACTAATGCCGTTTCGGTCTGCAATGTCTACACTAAATCGATAGTTTGTCCCCTACATCTGTCAGGCTTGTGATGTATTCCAGACTAAGATTAAACGATTTGAGTGCTGAAATGCTAGTTAACTTTGACCACAAGTTTGCACTGTTCCTTGCCAAGGGAAAATCTTCATTCCCTTTTGTTTAACATAAGTTTGATTCTCCACCAGAAAAGCTGAACCACTAACTTCAGGTGGCATCCTCGTGACGAAGCTCTTCCTCTTTCTCCTCATGTGTAACTTCCTCATCCTCAGCTGTTTCTTCCCAATCCTCATCATTCCATGCATCAATCCCAAAGTCGTCAAAATCATCTTCGTCTTCATCTTCAGATTCAACATCCAAGTCACTCAGACCTCGTCTATCTGATGAAAGCTCATCTTCTATTCCTTCCTTGTAAGCTGTCAGGTCTGGTCGTTCCTCGCCAGCAGGCCAGCCACGATAAAATATAAGCTTACTTGGCTCTGTTGAGACTAAAACAGCCCCAGTATGCTCCTGAAAACAAAGAAACGAGCGATTAAAAATCAGAATTTAACTGCTTTTAAGTTAACATGATGAGCTCCGCTAATACACTAATTAGGTGCTGCTGTCCTGAAACTCAAGTAAAAAAATTAATAAATCCCAGAGTACTATACTAGGATCTAGTAGTATCTTACTAGGTCCACTGTACCGGGGTTTGTTCATCAAGGCCATTCAAGAATGTCGAAACTTTACTCTAATTCTGCTGCCTTATGTCACATCATACTCGTAGCTGATCCCCTACGATAAGTCAGCAGAAGAAGAATACTAGGTGCCTGTGAATTGTTGGGTGCTTCTCCCATAGTCTAAAAAGAATTGTGACATAATAATTTGGTATAAGAGTTGCATTACAACAGGCGGACCATGGACAGGCAGAATACCTCAATTTGTTCTACAACTGAAGCCACAGACGAGCCCTTGGGTCTACCCTTCACGCCAACTTTCACGAAAGGATGCTTTTGAAGATAAGCACAAATTGACTTGGCTAAGTCTTCATACAAAGTGGTCTTTCCTGTGAAATTCGCCATCATTCAGATCAATCTAACGTTAATTTTAATTAAAAGGTACTTCTCAGTCACTGTACACCCTAAAATAAAAACCACGGCGATGACCGAAAAAACATGACGTCAAGGACGACTCATAAAAAATTAGGTGTAGCTGGAGCAGTGGACAAATATGTAGAACTTACCAATATTGAAGTTGGCAGTTCTACCCAACATCAAAGGTATTTGTTGTCGCAAATGTTGTCTTTGTTTGCGTGTAAGAGGTTCAGCCTTGAAGAAATTCTTAACCTGTATCGACTTCCCTACATTGTCCAAATTAAAATCAGTAGCATCAAAATCTTCGAGATTGCCTTGTGTTCCAGCTTCATTTTCCAACTCATCTTGTTCCTCCATTTTGTTCTGTTCAAAATCCCGACAATCACCGTACATCCAAATGTGAGGATAGTCATGATTTCAGACACATAAGATAAGATTGTAGAGGTTACTTTGGCTGAGGCATGTTATGTAATCAACATTAAATCCAAGCTTATAAGCAAACCAAATACCAGTGGACTAACAATCTTTGCAGCATTAGAATTCAAAACATACATGAAGATAAAGGGTTGGTTCCTAGATTTGAAATCCACTACCCCTAATCCAAAATTTACATAAGCATGTGTGTAACACTAGGTCGTGAGACTAACCAGGCCTGCTTGCATCGTCTCAATCTCCGTCATCAGTATCTGGATATGCTTCTCCAATGACTAAAAGTACACATACGGTAATTTTCAATTAATACAGATAAGACATTCACGACCATTGTGTGCACGAAATTTGGCCAATTCTCCATGTACAGGCACAACTAACACTCCAAATTCTCTAATCAGACACGAGCCCAAATGCTGGCTTTATGCGGGCGTCAGCATAACTCTATATGAATCATTTCTTCTACTTGAAAAAACCAAATGATTGTAGTTATGAAAGGCACACGAGATACAGCAGAGTCCACTCTAATGTTGATTCTGCATCTACACAATTAGCAATTCAAAAAATAGCTGGGCTGAAGTGAAAAGAGTGGAGGAAGTACCTGCATTCGTTGCACCTCGAGAGAACGTTTTAGGGCTTGTCTCTTTGTAAGAAGATGCCTAGGTCTTAGTTCAGATGGGCGCTGGTAGTTTTTGCCACGATACACTATGATGGCTTGTCCTTTGGAAGTATTGACGATATCCACTAAAATTCCTCCACTCTCTCTCTCCAGCATCTTAGCTGTTTGTTGGGCCTCAGCTATTGGTGCCTTCACAAGGATTTTCACAAGTTCCCTGTGTTTCCAGTGAAGATGCATATTCTCAACAGTACCACCAAATACTCCTCTTCTACCTGTGAAAAATCAAAGTACTTTGCACATTTTACTTTCACTTTAGAGAGGAAAAGAGGTAGCCACAGAGCTGCACCGAATTAAGCAAGAATTGTTGAGTTTGAAGAATATCCTTAAAAAGCCAGATTGGGAAGAATAAGAAGCTAGATCTACAAGCTAGATAGAGGATAAAAACTCACCCAACAGAAGATAACCCTTATGTTTTAACCCTTGCTGTCTGTACATGTATCTCTCCGCTTCTGAAAGAAACTCCTTGTCTAGGGGTGCATCCGTAGGATTCGTTTTTGCATCTATCTTCGCTAGCTCTGCCATTGCCCTTTCCTTCTTCTGAAGTGCCTGAGAAATGGAAATATTCCTATATAAGAATAGCATATAAAAGTAGTAAACAAATACTAGGAAATATTTTTCTTTGGAAGCAATTAGCTGAACTCTCGTGCTAGGATATCCTTGATTGGGTAGGATTACTGCGTGTCAGAAGTACCAGGCTTCGGAACGTAATCACAATAATTACAATAATTATCTTGAAAAGGTCAGAACCTTTCCGAGATAATTGCAGCAAAATAAAGACCAGAAACATAAATATGGACTTCCATGGACCATGTACTAAAGTGCTAGAGCAAATCCAGCGAGCACTATGACAAAATTAGTCTTGATGTGAACACAGTTTTATTGTTCATGACATGTAGGACACTGCAATCATCATAAATGTATACTACATGCCATAAATGCTACACTGAGATGTACTTACAAGCTTCATTTTCTGCCGAATCCTGTCCATAGCCTGACCTCTTTTTGCTTTTCGTGCTGCAATTCTTTCTTTTCGAGCTTCATCACTCTTTTGCCAGCCTTCCCATGCAGCTCTTGTTTCCATAGCCTCTTCCAAAGTCCCTACTTTGCTGTCAACATCCAAGACAAACAACATAATAAGAACTAGCATTGATTAGCCATTTAACCGGTTCCAGGACAAGAAACTAAATAATGAGAAGTGAGACCCTAGTACCTGGTATCAACGATTTGCACTACTCTTTTGCGACCACTCAAACGAATCCTTTCTTCCTCCTCCTGCACTGCTTTAGCCATACGGTCCCTCTCTTCTAGCGCTACCCGAACCGCTGAGGGCAAAAAGTCTTTGCCACGAGAAAGTACTATGTACTCTTTATCCCTGGCTAATAAGGTTCCTCCAGTTAGCCTCTGCAAACCACAGGGAAAGCAACGTTAAAACTCCGATTCTTTTCTGCATATGACGACGGTGATACGCGAAGATGGAAATTTGCTTGTAATCCTTGCCTTTAATTCTTCAGCCATTTTCTCGTTGCTGGTATTTTGAACCCCTTTCTTCACACCTATCTTCACAATTTCACTCTTCTCCCACAGCTTCATAATAGCTGCAGCCAGTCCATCGAGTCCTCTGTTCCTCCCTAAATAAAATACACAATGAATCACAAGAGTATAAATGCAGTATTCATTTGGGTAAATCTCAAGAGTTAAAATACATGGGACCACTCAATATCAGTAGCACTATGACAGCGTAATCGACCAGCTGATAAATTGACGTCTGACTAAACAGACATTACTCATACCACAGTAGAATCAGTAGAAAACACATGAAAACTTCGCATAAGATAATTGTTTCACGTGCATAAGAAAGAAGCATTCGAGGTACTCACCAAGGACAAAATGAGGAGGAACAGGACGTGCCAGACGTCGCAGCTGTGTCATTTCGAAATCGTTCAATTTAGGTTTTACGCCATGGGGCAGAAGCCGGAAAGGACGCTTAAATTTAAACTCTGAGTCGAGTAAAAGATCCCCATCCACTGGCACAGGATCCTTCCCCTTCCAATCTGCGTATCGCGGCCCTAGACCATCCAGTAACTCCTCCATCATCATCAGATCAGCGTTCTGCCCTTGCTTCATGAGAAATTCCTTTTCTGTATTCACATCAAACATCGACATCAATATTCTTATTTTGACTGAAGACTCACAGCAGTAGAAAAAGAAAATTTTCATTTCTACGATGAAGAAATTTCTCACCAAAAGCACTTTCCGCGCGCAAACAACTTTAACATAGAGTAAATTCTATGCCCAAGGCTCGGAAGCATTACATTTGTAAACGAAAGGTTAGCAATCAACCTAAAGGAGATCAAATTTTTATGTCATTTCAGCTTTTGTATCATATTAATGTTGTGTGCACTTCGCATCGACTGCACTGAAGTACCCAGTGAAGCTCTACCTCCAGATTGATCTCCGGTGACGTCGAAGCACTCTTCAATTGATGACTCCATCTCCACTTCACTACCAGCTTCCATAAGTAGCTCCTGTTCCTCATCCTCGTCTAGATCCAGAGACAATAATTCCTTTTCTTCCCTTTCCAGCACAAAAGGATGGACATAATCCTTCCCACGATAGACTACTGCGGCACTGCCCGCACGCCATATGACTAGCCCACCAGTTAATCTCTGTAGCCAGAACCAGTCAAATGGAAACATTTAGCTTAAGCATAAATGTTTCAAAGAGACACTAACTGGAAAATACTTCATATCAAAACACTTCGTCAAGCTTTCATTTCAATGTTTCCATTCGCACAGGCGCTTGGACATCTGAACTTACAATTTTGGTCGCCAGTAATTACCAATATAAACCCAGCTCTTACTGACCAACGAAAGTGTGATTAAGTGCTTTCGTCTAAACGTCTAGTTTCCCTTACGAGCTTAGTCCAGTTAATATGTTGAAGGGAACAGGAAACATTCTCATTACTGCTATCTCATATTTTGTTTCCTCGCCTATGGCTAAATTCAATAAATGATAACTCCAAAAGCCGGGATCGTGCATATCTCAAAATATGCGATGCGATCATTCTAACCAAGACGAACCAGATGCCAAGTTCTAAGTAGTAATTTGTCCGGAAAATCAAAATTAAGACATACTCGTTCTTGTTTCTTTTATTTCCATTATCCAGCAGTATGGCAAAACGAAATAATATGAACTAACCTCAAGATCTTCGTGCGCTTTCTTCATATTCATTGACAAGGGTGCATCACATTTCACTTTAGCAAGCTCAGAAGTACGCCACCTATCATGGATTGCCTCCACAATGCCAGGGGTAACCCCTAATCGACCAATCTTCAGCCGTCCCTGCAATTGCAGCCCGAGTGTACGTAGCCTTCTCAGTTCAGGCTCTGGTAGTGTGAGCTCTGCCACGGAGGGTGATCTAACTCTCTTCTTTTTCTCAATCTGTTCATGATCTTCTTGTTCTTCATTCTCACCCATGGCCCAAGGAAACCTTGATCCAAGATCGTCGGAAGGCTGCTCAAGATTAGAATTGCTCCATCTTCGGTCCAGACCAGGGTGCACAGCTTGACCGGGTCTGAAGTCAAAAGAAAACTTGTTATCTCCTTGACCAAATTAATTTGGATCAATGCTGCACAACCTCATGATATTTCGAGCAAAAACACCCACAAAAAGACAAAGCAGCTTTGCACAATCTCGTCTATCAACCTACATTCAACTCATGCGTATGTAAGAATCCAAATATGTCTTCTGTGATGACAATTGATCCTTCTAGTATTCCCAAAGGAGCTACATTGTTAAACAAAACCCCAAAAGATAAACTTAGTCACGCTTAGATATCTTGGTGGTCAGGTGTCATCAAAAAAAAGAGACAACCTCAAGAATAAAATACATAAAGATAGAAATGTCAAGACCTTCAACAATGTGAAAGACTTACTGACCTAGGCAGAAATGATGAAGTCTCCGTAGCAGGAGGATTTTTGTCGAAGTCCATCGTAGTTGCAGACTCTCCGTTCCCAATTGCACGCAGCTTTTCGACGATTCGAGCCATAGAAGCTCTTTGTCCTCCGCCCTGGTAATTTTCTCGATCCCCCCTTGCATCCTTATTTTTTGGAATCGGTGATCTCCTACCTCGAGGATTTGCTTTAGCTCCCCTCGCTGGACCCTGATCCCAAGGCGCCCTGTGCATGTTACCCTCCGTATCATGTTGAGAATACTTAGACGTGTTCGGCTTGGGAGATTCGCTCCTGTTCGTACTAAAATGACTAGCTTTCCCCTCCATCTCACTGCCCCGTCTGCTGGACGAAGTAAGCCTCTGGTTCCTAGAGTTGGAATGTCGTCTCTGCGAATCCCTGCTCTCAAGCGCATTGTTGTTGAGCCTTGATGACGGCCCATCATCAGATTCCCTATACTGCACACTGTTTCTCGACCTGCCTTCCTGAAAGTAATTCCTCCGCACATTCGAAGACTCTCCTTTCTCTTCTCCAGTAGTTAGCTCTACTTCGTCGGCCTCTTTTGACGATGCAGCACAAATCTGTCGTTGTCGCCAGTTGGGAAGTTGAGAATGCAGAGAAGGATATCTGTCGCGATGACGACAGTGAAGTAGCGACATTTTGGAGGTTCTACGAACTAAGGTCGCGGACGAGAGGTTATGTGAACTTCGAGCATCCAATACGTGAGTAGTCTGTGGCAATCGCGCAGGAGTCACGCCCGCCATCACAGAAATCTCCATAGGAAAACCTCAAGCAAATTCCCCCGCCACTCTCTCAAGGCTATTCGTCAAGGACCTCTGCGCCAATTGGTATTCCACAACACCTGACAGGAAGAATTTGGCATTGCATACAAACGTCAACCAATCATCAACAACGACCTCGAAAACTGATCAAATTTTCACTCCATTGCGATCAATTGAAACAAATTCCCCTCGTTTGGTTCAATTCCGGCCAACCTCGTGATCAAACCACAAACATGAAGACTATAAAAATGCTAAGATCCAAGGAATTCAATTCAGCCTTCACAACCGGCATCTACACGCATCACTCCACAACATTTCCCGCATTTACACTTTGCTAAAATTTCTCAAAACTCGTCCAAACGTATCATCGACTACCACAACATTCCTTTAGCTTTCGGAATCCCGCATCGTCTCTGCAGAGAAATTAGAGCCTGCACTTTAAACCCTAAGTCTTATCTTCACGCAATTAGGAGCCATGCTGCAAGACTGCTGTTCCAATACGCACGAGAAACCCCTGTTAAACCCGCGACCGGAACGACACCGTACCTGAAGAATGCTTCCAACTACGAATTCGGCTGAACGGAAGGAGGAGCAGCCATGAGCTCGTCCGTAGCAGCAGCTCCGGCGCGCGTGCTGCCTGAGGACTAAGCTGCTCCAGCTGCGGGGAATTATCGTTGTGCTTGTGCTTCTAATGCTTGTGCTTCTGAAGCTCTGCGAGATGCTGCGAGCAAGGGACAGGTCCTGAGGGGGTTTTGCGTCCGAAACCGGGTCAGTCGGGGACACCGGCGACCAGTATTCTGTGGATAACCCGCGATTCGCAGCTTTAGGGTATTTTTTAAGATGACCGTGTTGGAAAGCCTATCAATCTCGGTCAGTATGGATGTAAATTCATTGCCCACTTTAAATAGTAGAACTTCATTACATCCTTCAATTGTTAGTTTAGAAACAAGGTTCATGGAATCTGAAAAGAAAATTCTACACTGCAACAATGTTGTGACATAATTTTTATATAATTTTTTTTGTGGTATTTTTTGAATTATACAAAAAAAGTGAGGAGTAAAAATAATTCTTTGTTCAATGTATTTTTTAAAATATAATCAATTATACCATAAATTTGGTCTTTATTATTATTCTAGATCAATGAAAATACTCCAAAATACAAGAACATTTGTTAAGAAACGTTTTTTTAGCAATTTTATAAAATATTTTTTTAAAGTTCTATTTATAAATGGGATTCTTTTAGATAATTGGTAATTCTATGAGCATCTTTTCAATAAATAGATACCAATAGATTATGTGCTTGTCAGGTGTTGTGGAACATTTATTTTTTAGACATTTCTTTTTTATATACCAAAACTGAAGAGAATACAACCTCACATAATTTAAGAATAGTGATTATATTACTGACTCTATAGGGTAACAAAATAAGACATACATATCTACCAACTCTATAATCAAAGCTTGGATGTGCAATGATAATGTTGTGTTATGTAAAATCTAGTTTAAAAATGCACCATGCATTTAGCTGTAGAAGAGTTTTATCTAATTTTTTAATTTCTTCAAAAATAATCCAAAAAAAGCATGAGGTGTTTAAAAACACTAGTCTTCACAATCTTGATTTACCTAAAATCCTAAATTTAATTAATTTTGATTTCTATCAATTCTAAATTACAAATCTATGCAATTACAAACATCCTAAACAAAATTCTAAGTAAGTCCTAAGAAACCTTAAGTACACCCTATTAGATCCTAATCAAACTCTAAAATATTCTTGAGAAAATCCTAAGAAATCTCTAACAAATCATACCAAACCTCAATAAATTCAAGGTAAATCCTAATAAATACTTAATTAAATTCTAAAAAAATCATAAAAAAATCTAATTAGATCCTAAATAAATTCTAAATAAATTCCAAGAAAATTCTAATCAAATCTTAAATAAATCCAAAAATAATCCTAAAATAAATCTTGATGAAACTTTTATAAAATTATAAGAAATTCCAACTAATCTTATCAAGCTCTAAAAAACTTCTAAACAAATTCTAATAAAATCCTAAGCAAAATCTATTAATTTTAATAATAAATTTTTTAAATTGACTTTTTGGTCAATTGTTAATTTTGCTTCAATTAAAATTATTTTATTTATTCTTTTTGGTTAAAAATATTCTCAAAAATTTTAAAATGAATTGCACTTACAAGTTGAAAGAAAAGAAAAATAGGTCTCTTGAATGTTGTGCAACCTTCTTTCTCAACTTTGATGTCAAACTCCTAGTTGCAATATGTTTATCTTCTATGATCAATTTGCTCTCAAATTTGTATAGGTTGTGTTCTCCATGTCAAATACTAGCTCACAAATCTATATTCAACGTAATTAGCAAATCTTTGATATCCTTATTGACCCTCAAATTACCAACTATCAAATATCTAACACATTTGAATTTCAATAATTTCAACTTAAACCAAGAAATTCAGCTCAAATTTAAGTTACACAATTATCACAAGTATATGCAAAAAACTACAAAAATTCACTAATAGATCTATCAAAAAGTTCACAATATTGGCCAAAATATAGACCTTAATTTATAGCTATTAAAACAAAATTTTGGCTTTGTTAGAAATCACATAGTTATTGTAAATTTATTTTGCATGAATTTAATATCTATTAATATTTCTTAAATTCTCTTATCTAATTTCATTTTTTTTATGAACTAAAAAACCTTATATTTGCCATAGGCACTTGTCTTTTTAGCCTTAGGGACTAATTTTAAATGTGGTTCACAAAAGATCCTCCCTAAGTATTGATTCAAGTTTTTCTTTAATTTTAACTTAAAGATTTCTATAATAGTTTTATGTCTAATCTACCTTGTCTTGTCTTAATTATGACCCTACAAAATAAGTAGAAGACTTTTTAGCAAAAGGGCAAAATATCTTGCTTTTATCTTTTACTCATGCTTGCTGAATGCTCTTCCTTATTAACTACAGATCCCAATAAATGTCTGTTCTGCAATAGTGGCTGCAATGAAGTATACCTTTCAATAGTGATCAATTCTAGTTTCTGTGTTATAGACTGTCGACACAATGTTCACAACTGGTCACTAAATCTGGTTCATTTCCTCTCATGCAAGGATCGGAACACTGGTTTCTGGGACGTTGTGTCTATACAGCAAACAGAGGTGATTGTTTGTGGCTTTTGCATTTTGGTCAGTACACTTTTAGATCCTCGGGGTTTAGCTCATTATTATCTCCTGGTTGATCTCCTGTTGCAGTTTCAATTGTTTCACAACAAATTTGTTTTCCAGATGACTAAATATATTAATTTACAGATTCACCAGTGCAAGGTATTTACCATCATCTCAAGGATGCATTAACTTGAACGCCCACAGATTTTCAGATGCAGTAAAAGTCATTACGCCTTCAGCATCAGTAAACACGCAATAATGTCAACAGGACTGATACAGAGTTATGAACACAGCCGATTGGCCTCATGTACATAAAAACAATTTAACAAGAATAATTATAATTATCACCTCTGTTACGACTTACATTTGTAAGCTGAATATCCTAACTAGGCCGATCCCACAACCACCAAAACAAAACGCATAGCTGAAACCACAAATTCCGAGTCAACAGGACACCCTTATAATTGTGACCATCCCAGTACTGTAATAGTGGTACCACATTCTTCAGAAGGTGAACGAAATTCTTTAATTTAAGAGGAAATACACAGAAGACCTTGCATCTAGACGGATATAATTATATGCTACTTCCAACTCCAAGTAATTTTCCACATGCTGGCTGACATCAAGTACACAAAACACAAGTTACTATGTGCAGAGAACGAAAACATTTGATCCAAGAGCTGACAATAATTAATAGTGCAATCAGCTTGTCTTGCCCTGAGCGAGTGTCGCACTCCCCACTCGGCGCACTGTACTAATATCACCGCCAGGCCACACAATGCGGGTAAGCACAGCATCCAAACACACCACCACGCTTGCTCTGCATACCAGAGAGTCTGAAGGTCAACAAAGTCCAATACCGATGAAAGAGTTCTATGTTCTTAATTACCCGAGCACAACCAGCATATTACTAAAAAGGAGAAAAGAATTTGCAGAGGACCACGATAATATTCGATAAACAAAATTGAACAGAGCATACAGGCAATACAATCTTCGCAACCAGTCAGATCAAATCACTAAGTTCAACGATCCACGCAAATAAGAATTAGATACTAAGATGCAGTTCGTGTAGCATGGAAAGACAGGACAGGAAAGGAATTGTTAATAGTCTTGATGACTGACCTGCTCAAACTGGAAGATTGTCAGATTACATGAGCTGCATATGAGCGGAGAGGTAAGCTGCCCAGTCGCAGATCTTTAACTTCCGTTTTCGTTGTCATCGTGTCGAGACAGCTATCCCTCTCCAACCATCTGTTGGGTTCCTCCACGACGTTCAAATCCTACAACACAAAAACTTTTCAGACTCTGACTAATGCACATTAGATACCAACGATTTCCATTTGGTAAATGGTATAAAACAATCAACAAGCAAGTTAAATAATACTCCATTCTACAAGCAACGACTGAAAATAAATTCCACGACGTTGAATATGAGCATTTAAATCATGTCTTGCGCGGAATTTCTAAGATCTAAAACAAATAGCATGAAGCGATCGTGACTTTTCCTTAAGTAAAGATTTAATACTATGTCCCCCATTGCCTCAAAATAGTTAATGTTGATGTCGAACTGAAAATTGTAGTTCGACAAAAATCTTTGACAATGAATTGTAGCCAACAAAAATTCCTGCTCCACACTTTCCGCAGAGGAGTATCTACCCAACCTACTGCCACCTGCCGAAATTAGTGTAGAAGATCGACCTCAAGAACAAGATACAATAATACCTGCAAACATTTAATAGCTATCGAGATAATCTAACTCTACTGTGGAAAAACAAAGATCACATACCCGATGAGAACATGAAAACTACAACATGAAAATTTAAACAAAATACTAGTCTTTTAAGTTCTTGGATACACAATGCAATGGACATGATTCCTAACCTTCTAATTTCTGAAGATACTCAAGTGATAGGCAAGTGGTCAAACTGGGTCTGCAACTTAGCCCGAATAAAAATTTTCATCACAATGGAGACAAAATTAGACTCATATTGTAAACCGGTGGACAAACACACAAGCCAATGGTTCGGCTCCTTCTGCTCGAATCTTGCACTAGCTCAGAATTCTGAGGTGAAAAGAGCCCCTAACACAGATCCTAAAACTCTGGCACCCTTGCAATGCAAAGACTTTTGTTGGGTAAAGTTAGTTGGCGAAGCGAATACCGCACTGCACATAATCTATGATCAATAAACGCAACTGTACGCTTATGTACAGTGAGGTGTGCAAATGCGACAAAAACTGGATGTGGAGAATATGCTAATATATAGATGATAAAATGCGAAAAGATACAAGGCTCATACCACATAGCGCGTAATCCATATTATGTTCAATAATACAATATTGTATTGAAATTCGAGATTATTTCCTCTCACAGGGGCGAACAAGCTTACTCCATTGAAAGCGTAGTCTGTTAACACAGATACCAAAACATTCTGACATGTAAGTAAAGACTCCCAACATGACTGCTATTCACCAACTAAACAAAATTAGGGCATAGCACAGTCCTCTTAGAAGCTGGAATCATATTCACTTTTAAGAATTAGATATGGATAACACCTAGGAGCCGACTATATCCGTACAGTTGCAATATATTAAAGCACACAGTAGTCTAATTGGTGAAACTAAATTGAAAGTCATTACATGAATCTAAAGGTAGTTCTTGCAATTCACATGCTTGAACATACAATGGGTTTAGCTCAGATTAGTAACACTTACAACAGCAGCCCAAGGCAAGTTGAGCAAACACTAGACTACTAAGTGAGACCTTTGAAGGTACCAAAAAACGACCAGTAGGCGCATATACTCCTCCACCTATCCACACTATGAAGGGAATTGAAAGTAGATAAAAGGCATAATAAACCAGATCCTTGAAAATTGAGTACCTGCACATCAGCAAGGAACCACCAATGTCACCGCAAGAGAAAGGCTGAGGCAATACACAATGGCTGCACAGAAATATTAACAAGGGACCCTTTTTTCCAAATTTTCTACATCTCAAGAATAAAGACACTCGGCGGCAACGTCAGACACCAACTTAGGCCAAACACGGCACATTTTTAGGTATTTCTATGAACAAATAAACTTACTTTTCAAATTTCACAGTCGTTTTAGCATCAAGACCTTTCGCATTCCAAATCATCTCTTGATCACCAGTTTTGGGCTTCTCAGCCCAAACCACACTTCCATCCAGTTCCCCTTCTTCCGCTTCTTCGAAAGTCTCACCTCCATTTCTTCTGCCTCTTCTAATTCTTCCACTTAAAAAGTTTTCATCGAAATTCTTCCTCAACAAATGAGGCATGGTCCTTGCTACACTACCTCAATACGCAAGTACATACCTAAACAAGTACTGCCACCACAAAAGTTCCAGTTAGCAGGTAGGGTGTTTGCATAGTAAGGATGCATGAGTGGCCTTCAAACTCGATTGATGTATCCATCGAACCGTCATTTCAGGATAAAAAATATTTACTCTCCTTCAAGAATGCGCTTAAAAATTTTGAAAAAAGAAATGGTACTTGACCTAAAAAGCTAGAAGAAAGGCTAGTTGGAACACAAACTTTAGTACATGATTAGCATTCTCAATTTGCACTCAGGAACAATGTCTTTATCTGCTTACTTTGACAATCATAGAGTTATTCTCTACAACCAAATTTTCCAACGCAATGCAAAATTGCAAATATTGACGATAGCACTTGAAGGGTAACACGCAAGAGGTGATAGTGATGCGATGAAGAGGAGATTATCCACACGAATTCAAGGCGCAGAAAATTAACCGAATGAGATGGTGAAGACCTTGCAGGGGTAAAGCAAACTGGCTAAGATGTGCACCAATAAACAAAATGACTGGAAGGGTTTTGAACAATATACTTACAGCGGGGAGGAACGTTCACACAAGTGAGAAGCTGAGACGTGAATTTGAGAATGGCACGTAAACGGATCACGACAATACTAAGCTGCCCAAAAAAGCCGCCCGCGAAAAACACCAGCGTCATCACCTCCATCAGGCTACGCTTAACTCTTCAGACTCTCTCAACAACGACCTCGCAATCGACACCCAACGTCTAAACCACGTCTGCGATGCACCCTAAAAGTCCACAACCAACCCTTCCTGCAATTCTGCGACACCGCCTGAAACTCTACCCGTCGCCGGTGGTCAAATCGCTTACTTCCACTCGATCAAGCTTCCATCTACTGAAAAACACACCCCAATTCGCCGTGCAGCACCGTTGCCGCATCCGTCGACGATAAAGCTTCGCGTCGACCCCACTAAAACAGCATCAAGAACACTTACTGTTGTTGTTGCTGTTGTGTGTGTGTGTGTGAGAGAGAGAGAGAGAGAGAGAGAGAGAGATGAGATTGTAACTGATGCGTGTGGATCTGAGAGTGAAAAAGGCGATAATGAGGGTAGGGTAGGGTCAGGAAGCGAGAGGATGATGCAGATGCTGATGATGGAGAAGTAGTGTAAGCAACGCTACTCTACTCCATGGCAGCAGGGCAGTGCAGTAGTGCGAAGCAGAGCAGAGAGCACTTGGCCAGAATTGAATTATTGCATTGAATTGGAACTGAATAGAAATGTGTTGCGAGGGAGTGAGACTGAGAATGGACAAACTTGCGCATGGCACGCGCTGCCCCCAACAAAGCAAGCCCCGATGATGATGCTGCTGGCTACTGCGGCATTCCTCTTCTCCATGCCCAGTGCCTCCCTCCTCCTCCGCCATGCCTATCGTGCTCCTTTTGCCTTTCTCCTTTTTGCTTTTTCTTTCACTTTTCTCCAAACTCGACTCCTTCGCTCAGTTGTTGGTCTTTGCTCATACCGTTTAGACGTGTCAAAGTATTAACTATAATATATAATAGTTCATATAATATCTCATATAACAGTAGGGTGTTTCTAATGCCACCACAATTCTCTATCACATGTTACAACAATTTTGGGCTATTCCATCACAATTTATTATTATTATTATTATTTTGATGAAAATTGAAGGTACTTTTTATGTGATTTGAAAAACAAAAACAAAATATTTAAAATATCAACAGAAAAAAGTTATAGGAATAAAAAAAGTTGACGAAATATTTTGAGTGGGTGGGAAGTTGTGGTAGTCATAGCAAAAATTGTGGTGGTATGTATTGGAACGTAGATTGTAGTGGCAATAGAAAAAATTATTGTGGCATTAGTCATACTACAATAATAAATACAATGATTATTAAAGTAGAAAAAAAAATAAAAAAATAAAAAAATTTGGGATTTACAATTAATTATGAAAATGATCATGTCAAAGCTAGCTTTGCATGAGAGCATTGGAGTCATTACACACTACGCCCATAATCAATTGAAATACCCACAAACTTCTCTATTGATTGTCAACATGTGTGAATAAGAAAATGATCTCTACAAATGTAAAATTGAGAGATTGATGAGAGAGAATGACCTTCTTTGGATTGGTGAGGAATATATGACTTGGTACAAAATGGTGTGAACAAAAGTAAATCCATTAAAGATATACCTAAGTCAATTTAATACTCCAAATACATCAAACTATGTAATAATAATAATTTTGAAAAACTTAGATTTTTTATTTTTAATTTTTTTTCTATTGTGATACTTGTGGAAGGATTGCAATTTTTCAAGAAATATATCTAGATTGTTTAGGAAAAAAAGAAAAGAAAAAGAACAGAAACAATTATTGTGCTTAATTTTAAATGATTTAATTTTGAGCATTTATGATAAAGTTTTGTGAATATTCTTAATATACACTTGTTGACAATCAGTATTCTTAAAATATTAAAATTTGACCTTTAAATACAAGTCAATGTTCATGATTGTTTGTAACAGTAAGTAAACATGAGTTGGTAAAGCTGTTGAAGATTTTTTTTACATTTTTGTATTTTATTGTTGAAGCATGTTGATTAAAATGTAAACTAAGTTATTGTATTGAATTTACTACATTAGAATTGGTCTTGCACTTCATTCCTTTATTTAATTGATTATAATTCTTTTGGTTTCAACCAAATCTTAACAAGGTCATAAAAAATGCACGGTTTGGGCAAAATGGAACAACATCAATTAATTTAATGTAGGTATTTCACAGCCTCTGAAATTTCATTGGATAATTTTGAAATATAAATAAGATTCCATATATATATTTAAAGAAAACTAAATTTTAGAATAGGCTTCATTAATTTGATTACTTTGAATTCTTAATGAATTAAGTGTAAACTAAGAATGTTAAATATTGTAAATAAAAGTAGAATCTAACAAAACATACAATTCAAAGGATTTACAAATATATATATATATATATATATATATAACAAAGAAAAAAAATTTGTAAACTAGGTTTTCAAGTTTCTAATACCCCATGTGAAAAGTTTCAAAAATATTCTATAATAATTCTAAGTAAATCTTATTATTGGTGACATGGCTCTTCAAAAATTTAAGTTGTAAAGAATAATTCTAAAACTACACAGAAATCAACGTTAATGCCCAAAATAGTTATATGTTACTGATACCTGCAGAACAATTGAACGATCTTCGATAAATTAGAGCGTTCATACTATGAGAGCACAGATGTATCATTCAAGGCCGACCATTGCAATCCACTGCTTCCAAAATTACACTGATGTAATACAACGAACACAGCTAAAAATTGAAGCAGTTAGAGTCCTTGAATTTTACTCAGTTTCAAAATATTGCAAAAATATCCGTCCAAGGACAAAAATAAAAAAATGGCAAAAATGCCGAGTGCAAACTTCATCATTTTGGATCTGCCCAGAATGCACAATGACCTGATAAATCAACCTCAATATTCGCACACTGTTTTTAACTATCAGAATACAAAGTTTACAGCTGGCAGTTCCAAACATGTCAAAATACTATCTTCAGGTCGACATCTAAGATACACAACCTAGTATGACTTCGAAGACTTCACGGTATCTTTTAAGAGTAGAAAGCAGTATACTGGTAAGAAGATATCCTGTAATCTAATTCACAACAATCTGATGCTGAAACTAGTACGAGTATCTACTAGCTCTGAAAATGAGGTTATGAAGGGCAAGAGCAATGGACCACCGAAACATTAATTATTTTACAATGTTGGGAGCCTTTTCTTGGTACTCAAGCAGAGTTGATAAATGAATGAAATGTCCATCGAAGCAGATTAAGCCTGAAAAATAAAACTCGAAAGGCACTACTCTCCGAAAGATCTAAGCTACAAAAACGACAAAAATCAAGAGAAATGTGATCAAAACCATGAAAATTTTGAGAATAAGCCACCGATTTGACGAGATACTGTCAAGATACTTTAGAAGCTGATTTTGTGCCCCTTCAACATTTGAAAGAGACTCATCCATATTTTCATCAATCCTGCACAAATTACCAGCGACAAAAGTGAGCAGCACATCCTTCAGCTCTAATTCAAGTTCGAGTGTAACTTGACACGATTGTGATCGAACAAGCACTAACGTCATCATACAATATTTCAGACCCGTCGACCACAAGCCATTGAGGTCTACATTTTCCAAACATGCACAGTTTCGAAATGGAAAAGGTAGAGAATCAGTTACTATACAGGCATAAAGACAGGCGTAAATGAGAACAAATCCATGCGAGAGGAATTCCCATTTCAATGATGTATACCTGATGGCAACCTCCCCTTGCTGAGCAACCATGGTGGCTAACTGGGTAAAAATAGTACTCAGCTCCACAATGGTAGATTCTACGTTTTGAAGAGCCTCTGCACGATTTTGCATGTAACTGTCCTGAACAGGAGCCAACTGCTGTTGCTGCAGACGCGCTTGTGACTGCGAGCTCTCTGGTCCGTCGGCTGTATGTCGCCGCCTGTAAATGCGACATAACCGATCAAAACAAAGATAAGCAGGTGTGAACAAAGAAGATTGTTCTTCTTAAAACAGCTTCTAAGAAATTTTGAAAAAGGTAGGGAAAGCGAGGAACAAGAATAAGAAAGAGAAGGCAGTAGAACAGAAAGACGATTAGGTTTGGATATTGAACATTAAGAAAAACTTGCTTCACATTTATCCACAAGACTAAAAAGTGAACTAAACACTACTAGATGAGAGGGACTTGGTTACCTTGAGCTAAAAAGCTCATTGCTTCTCCCAGCTCCATTGCCCCAAGGTGGAAGAGAAACACTTGTGCTAGAAGCGGTATTCTGGGCAGCAGACGCTAGTGGCCCCTGCCGAGCGTACGGATTCACCTGCTTATTCGCCGTAGCAGTGAAGAGTTGTCTTCGGTTATCGTGAACCTTCAAATTCTGCAGGTTTTGAGGATGAAGTAGATTAGTCTTTCACTTTAACCAAAATACCATTTGTGACTTCGATAATCACATGAGTTACTATGAGCGCGTTACCACAACCAACGACGACTGTCTACAAGGAAAGAAGTGAAAAAAAGAAAAAAAAAGAAAAAAAAAGAAAAAAAAAGGGTGTGCAGGACAAGTTTCTGAAAGTGAAAAAGAGGTCTGACACGAATGCGGGACCTACAACTGCTAACCATCCAAAACCAGAAAAGCCTAATCCTCCTAGGTATCGTGAGAATTGCTAACCTCCGTCCGTAATGTGAGAACATCCTTGAACTCCTTCGTAGTGTTCATAAGACGACTCTTAAGAGTATCTACAACTGTGGTGGAATGTTCACTGCTATGCTTGGTTTGGTTCACTCCATCGTTTCTTGAATCACAAAGTTGTTGCAAGTCAGATATGGCTGCATTTAATGCCGTAATGTCTTGTTTGACGACTGATGTAAGCTCCTGAATCTCAACTGCTGGATCGTCGAACATCGATGTTCGCTTTGCCACTATACCAGACACAACCATGCCCAAATGTCAATCAATTAACAAAAACACGACTAAACCGGTGCCAATCGTTCACTTAGTCGAAGATTTATCCTCAAAATTTATAAAAATCCTGAATCAAGTACTCCAATAAAATGGTTCAATTAAGGCCAGTTCACTGAGTTGTTAAGTCATCCAGTAAGCCCCGCTCAATCAAGGTCAATCATTCTCACATCTCCTGCATACTTCAATAAACCTAGAGGAACTAAAATTCATTCGACTTCCTGGTCAACAGTCCTACAGCTAGCTGTTCATCCACCGATCCAAACAGAAGAAACAAAAAATAAAAAAAATAAAAAAACCAAAATTACCTCCAGAATTTCGTTTCAGAACCTAAAACACAACCCACTCCTTCAAATTCACACAGAAAGATCTCGATCTAGACTTGATTCAGTATCCAAACAATACTACCCCTGCATGCCGCATTGAAAATACAAAACATGCATTGATATCTTGCTCTTCTTCATCCGTCGCATCTTTGCCCCAGATAAGACACATTCCATGCACACCGTTACGATAGGCGCCTACCATTACAGTCCCATCCTACCCCCCAACAACAATCTTCTGCACAAATTAACCTACAAGGCAACTCACATTTGGCTAGTTTGGAGAGCTTCTGAGAGGTCTGATGAATACTAAGCCCGATCTGCGACGCACGCTTGTTAAACTCCGACTGCAGGGAGCCAGTCGTAGGAGGCAACAGCCGCGCGGTTTCACCCGCATGCCCGTTCGTTACAGCCCCGTTCGCTTCATTCGCATAAGGCAAAGTCGACCCCTGCGTTTTCCTCAACCTATCGACGATGGCGTGGAACTCCGAGGTCCGATCCCGGCCAGACGTGGAAGGCAACGGCCCCATGGCAATAGGCATCCTCCCCTCGCCCTCACCTCAAAAAACTCCTCCTCCTTCTCCTCCTCCCCGACTCTCCGCAGCGCAATCCGCTTCCGCGAGCACTTTCAAGCATTCCTGTCCCGCAATCAAGCTACCTTCTCATCTCTTCCTCCCTGCCAACAGATCTAACCCCTGCACCGTCAAACACACACAAATCCCTTCCTCGTCTCTCCTCCCACCGCTCCTTCAACACGTTATTTTTCTCACTCCACCCTCATCGACGGCCCAAAAACCGCGAGAGAAAGACCAGGCGCTGTAAGGGAAGAGAAAATTTCTGAGCCAGACAGAGCGCTAGGGTTTGAGAAGCTTGCGAGGAGGAGCGGCATGAGCGCCAGAGCATCCTCGGCGATGGAGTGGCAATAATGATCGAGAGCTCCGCACCAAGCTCCACGAAAAAGGAGAGCCTCGTTGAGACACTTCTATTACTGCCCTTCCTTCCTTGCTTTCTCGCCGCGACGAGTGACGCCTCCGTGTGAACGTAGCCCTCCATTCGGGATTGATAAAAGTGGGGTACGTGTGAACGCGTTCCAATTGTCGGGGTGTATCTACCGTAGATCTACCAGCACTAATTGTGTCCAGGTGGTTGGAATGGACGGTGAGGATGAGTTGATGCGAGACATGGGCTTTGAAAGGGGGTTGAGACATGGGCTTTGAAAGGGGGTTGAGACTTGGCAAACTGTATCATTGCAGAGCCACCAATAGTTTCATTTTAAAAAACAAACAAATAAATAAATAAACATAAATAAAATTAATGTTAAATTTTTTATGTAAATTGGTGGTGCATATAATATGAAAACTAATTGGTTGAAATGTTTGCACGGATTACAAGATGTTGGTTATTAAAAAAGCGTGTCAATATGTTTTAATATTGTCTTATTTTCTACACACATGCATAACTTTAATTTGTGAGCACAAACAATATTAAGATTTTAAATATGGAAAAATTTGTATTTTTTTATTTTATAATTTTGGAGGAATTTTTTATAAAATTTGTATGAATCCTATTTGCAATTGTCTCACTTTGAAAATATCTCATACAAAATTGAGTAGAAAGTAAAAGTATGATTGTAGCCTACGAGAGGTATTAAGTATGTATTTTGATTTCAGATAAGGATAGCAATAACAGGTCTATAATACATACAAAAACATGAGAATCTAACTACTTCATGTTGTTCTGTAAGGACTGTCATTGGTTATTTTACAAAATATAAATTCAACGGATTATCATGATATTGTAAAATAACCAATGATTTTTTAACAATATCATGATAATCCGTTTGCTTTGTGAGTCAATATATTCTTCATATTAACGTGTAAAGAATACGCTGCCATGATTTTTTTTGGCAATTCTTTAAAACACAACATTGTATCACAAAGTACCAAAATATTTGATTGCAACGTTACCATTAATTATATACCAAGTATTTTAAATATCTTACAGGACTTTTTGTTTATCACATCAAAGTTAATTAAAAATAACACTTAACCTTTTTTAATTTTTAAAATTTCCATCTCTACTTTTAAAAAAATAATATTAAATAAAATACAATTTCATCACAAAAAATGCACACATTATTTTCTAAATTTGTACATTTTAAGCTTAGAAAATAAAAATAAAATGATAAAAATGAGTTTATATTTGAAAATTAAAAAGGAAATGAAGTCCCACAAACCTTTTCTGTTCAAATAATTATTCTGTGAAATCCAACAGCTAAGTATACTTTCTATAACTTTACAATAGTTCTAAAAAACCATATTTGAAGAAGCCCACATGATTACCAAAGGATGTTAAAGGAAGAAAATACACGAAGAGGATTTTGATTTAGTAAATACTTTTGGTCTAATCTTCTTGTCTCTTGTAATGGATTTTGTTGCAGATCAGAACTTAATTCATTGTTTTATTTATTTATTTATTTTTTACACTCTACAACTTTCCTAGCATTAAAGGCACAGAGATAGTAAATCGGCAGCTATAGAAATAGTTGTTTACAGTCCAAAGATTCCACAGTTTATTTGAAAATTTAACTCTCTCCTCCAAAAGAAAACAAAAATGTAAGTTTTTCTACTACCCACACACTACTCTTGTCATGCTCACCTTGTTTGTGATGTTTCTAGGATGATTTTTGAATATTTTTATCGAACAAATTCTCCATATTTAACACTCCTTGTAAAGAGAGAGTGAGAAAAATCATGTCTTTGCGTGGCAATTCAAAAGCTTCCAATCGGGTAACGAGCATCGGACTCGGCGGCAGCTGGTGACTTTGCACCAATCTGACATGATCTTCATCATTTTATAGCAAATCTATCTGATCAGTAGCACAATTTGAATCTACCGCCGTCTTTAGTTGAATGCAAGTCCTATGGATACAAGAAAAGCAGTGTTGATCTTGAGAGCCTGAGCTCACACTGATACCTGTCGGTTGCGAGAATTTGTGGTTGTTATCTTCCCGTTCCCTGAGGATGACTCCAGACAGCTATAAATGACAAAATGATGTCGTTTCGATTTCTACAAAAAGAGATGCTAAATATATCTTCAGACAGACTCTCTTCTCATTTATGTTCATTACCATTGGTACTGAACAGTAACTGTGTTCGAGGATCTTCATTGTCACAAATAGCATGATTCCAAAGCTGTGTTGCTAAATAGATGAAAACCACAGTAGGATAATGGAAGAAGAGTGAATGAGTTCTCACTGTTGATTCTCATCGTTGTATTGTTCGATCATTAGGGACCATGTCTTGGGCTGATAGCTTGGATCGATTTGTTGATGAGGAAGCCATCGTACATCTCTAAGCTGCACCAGAACTGATGGATTCCACTTCCACAGATGTTTGTTCGAGCTCGACAACAGGGATGAGTGCCAGACGATAGCACTTCCTCGACTTACGAAGTCTACACGCCTGCTGCAGTGCACGTTGTCTACCTACCTGTGCAGTGTCAAGATATGATTCACACAAATCTTGTGTTTCTTCGTCTTAAGATTATTCTGATTATGCCACCAGAATGGTCCCCGCGGAACATGAAGTCTCCATGTGGCAAGAGCCGTGTCGATGGACTGTATTTATTTTTTATCTTTTATTAGAACAGTGCCACTTTCCAGCCACTCTGCAAGTTCCAAAGAGTAGAGGCCTCTAGTCCCACCTTCAGCATCATCAAGTGACTTTATATCCCAAGTTTGAAGGAGAGGTTCGGATGCTGATACATACTTGGTGTCTTTTCCCATCGAGCGCAGCCAACTGATTTGACTTGGGGTATGGTTTCCGGCCGTTGCGCGCTGCAAAGGAGTGCAGCCATTACCATCGAGTTTGCTCACCCAAGCGTGCAACCCAATCTGCTGAATGTCTACCTCCATTTTAAATTTAGAGGGAGCTCTAGACCCGCAGAGGAATAACTGACTACATATCGACTTTAGAATTGGGAAAAGAAAATTAAATTGCTTTCAGGATCCGTCCGATCCACAAATCCTTTCAGGTTAGGGCTTCTTGGCGTCTCTCGACTAAAACAGTCAATCTTTTCTTTCATCAAAGTTCTAGTTATTATGATGTGGATTCCCACAAGTCCTAAGTTCATGAAACGAAATATCCTGGGAATAAATTGCAAACTCATCACCCCAAATATTCCAAAATTCCAGAAGTTTTTCAAACATATTCCAAGAAAGGAAGATTGACAATCAATATTTAAAGAATGAGTCATTTAATATCTAATTTACAAAGTCAGATCTGGTTTTGATGGATCCAATTGTATACATCACTAACTACAAATTTTGTTGCACATTATTACTAATCATTCTATTAATACATCTATATGACATATTTATTGAAGAGGTTACCCTAACAGCTGAAATGGTCAACTGATACTGCAATTCTACAACATTATTTGCTCACCATGCACATGAGCGGCCAGTTCTACTGGACGAACTACTAAGAAGGAATAATGGGTACAAACCTCGCGATCGCTCGTGAGTTCGACCACAATATCTTCATTATCTTGCATACTACCAGAAATATGCAAGGGTGCCAGGCCAGCAGGCACAATCATGTTAGGCCAAAAGAGGTTTATTCACTGCAACTTGAACAGCATCAAGTTATTCAACTTCTCGATATCCGCAACATTCGTCACCACTTTGCTTGCAATGGAAGAGGGAACATACGCAAGTATAATCTCCACCATTCCCCTTTTGTCTTCCTGCGAACTGGATAGAAGAGGGAACATACGCAAGTATAAGCTTCACCATTTCCCTATTTTTCCTGCAAACGACTCAGTGTAGTAAGCCAAGATCGTATCGTAGAGTCTGACATAATCTAGGTATACAGGTATCTATGATTTGCCCTTCTCAAATATTGTCCAAGAGCTTGCGAACCACACCACATCAACTGCGTTCAAACGAGATACCACAAGGCACATCAACCGAGTCGCAGAAACCTAAACAAACATTGACAGCATCAGAATACATGCAGTGTCCAGGATACCAAAGAGGATCTCCCTGAATATGTATAGGTCATCTCTGGGATAAGGTCTGGAGTGATAGTATGGTAAGCAGAGAAAGAGATGATAAAATTTGAAAAAAGTTGGCTGGGGCATTGTTCAGCCAGCAAAAAGAAACATACAAAATACAATATTTCCTCTACTAAGTTATCCCCTACTAAGTTATAACCTCTGCAAAGCTATGGGAAAACAGTGGAACCGACATAGTTCTACAGTGCTAACTTATCCCCTGCTAAGTTATAACCTCCCATAAGTTCTACCCTAGGATGCGAACCGACTCATAACTTAGTAGAGGTAATACTGTATGTCACACTTGACCTCCGAAGGAATGAATACAAGAATTTGAATCACTAAATTTCATTTCATATCCATTCTTCAGAAATCTCGAAATATAATGTTAACATAGGGTTCAAGGAGAAAGAAATGTAAATAGGCTTACTTTAAACGTTAGGCTCAGTGGAATCATCCCTTAGCCTTGAAATACCAGATCAAAATTACCTGCCCAGCTCAGGCAGGAAAGATGCTGTCCTCATCAACGACTTGACGCACCACCTAACTACAACCCAGAACCTCAACACACTGTATGCTCTCTGAAAGAACAACATGGGACGTGCAAGAAGCTGCCAAGTCAACTTCTTTTTCAACCGTGCAGTTCTCAGAAAACACCAATCTAGCGGCAATAATGAGAGTCCTTGCAATGGATAGTGTCGTATCGTTTTCGACCTGATAGAGAGGTTTTCATATGCCCAAGGCGGAAAAAAAATAATTCTGGATATGTATTACATAATATCAGAAATCGTGTACCACTTCACGATCTGCGAAACATATAGTAAAACAAATCATTACAACCTACGTGTCCCAGCAGATTCTCACAAAATTCTGAAGTTCCATCACCACGTTAAAAGAGAGAAAATCCCACATCTAGGAAGCGAATTATAATACTTATCAAACAATAATAGTCACTTGCATGCAAGAGTACAGAAGTATGTAGAGATGTGCAGAGAGAGAGAGACGACTGCATAAGCAGGCACATGTTCTAATCCAACAAGAAAAAATTTAATTCGAGATAAAAAGATTCAAGCCAGGGTGAAAATATCGAACCTCTAGAAAACAACGACCCACAGCATATGGACGCTCTACACAAGATGTGAATTTCGCATCCAAATGTAGTAAACTTTCATATATTCTGAATTAGGTGCTGAAATCAACAGCCTTAGTCGAGTTGTCAGCAAGCGTGCACAAAACGAGCATTAAAATTGTGTTCATTTCCAAAAGTAGATGACAGGATCTCGGATCATACCATGTTCTATGATCCTCGTTTTAACTACCTCATGAACTTCTATACGCTACCTTGCAGAGGTGCATCGAACTATTGACAGCATCACGAAAGTAAGAACTGTAAAGAACCAACACATAATAAAACACCCTGAAATTGTGGAATCAGTTTCACGATCACTCTAAATGAAATTCACAATGAGAAGAAGTTGAAGATGCACTTCTGCTCAGCTAGAAGTTGGCCTGGTTACAACTATTATAAGAACAAGACAATTAGGTCGATTGTAGCTCTCTATAACATAATTAAGATATACCGATTTTGAAACAATATGTGGAACAAGGGGCAGATTAGTACCTAATCCTGAACATGATTTAACTACTGAAAACCACTTTTAAGCAAAAACCTACTAATCTCTTGGCATATTAAAACCTACTTGGTGTGTGAAGACCGCTACTCGCCTCTTCTAGACATGAAGGATAGATGTGGCAAGTATGTAATCAATATGATACCACAAGCTCAACGAATTTGCTGAAACTGAAGATCTAGAGGTAGTTCCTCGGGATTTCTTTTCAACAATTTCATTGCAATACGTGGAGTACCTCAGATACCAGGACAAGAAAAAGTACATCGTCAGAACTAAAATGGTTCAAATTACGTCGTTGCTCACATAACAAAAACCCATGACAATCGTTTATATACAACTTCCATACAACAACTCATCGGTCTAAAGAAAACTTGAGTTAAAGAATGCACACACGTGTCAATGACGTTTGAGAGTGAAGGGGAAGGCTGACCCATACAAATAAGAACTCGATGGCAATTGCTCATTCGATCCAGAGTGTTAACTGCCACCAGATTGTCGAGTAGATTTATCAAAATTCATCTCCTAGCGAGAACTAGATGATAAGTCATCAATATTTGCTGAATATTCCTGATGCCTTACGATGGAATTGTGGAAGACATCCTTTCATTTTTAGGTTCGTGTTTTTTTAACTTTACTCTTAACTTATTCCATCCGGTTAAATCAATCCTTATTTTAAGGATAACTCAAGGATTACTCGTTATTTAGTAATAGTTGAGGTGGCCGAATTTGCATAAACATGATGAAAGACTACCAGTACAGTAAGAGCCACAAAATGGAAACAAACTGCTCGACAAAAGGGCAACAAATACATCCAATTTCTGCTAAAGATTCGAACAATACTTTCACTGTTAGATTGGCAATACGAAAAATATGTTTTCGACAACAAACCTCTCTTGATGCCTCAGGAAAGAACAGAGTGATGAGAGGTCGCACAGTATTTTTCACTTGGACAGGTCCAAATAAGATGATCATCAGACATGAGACTTACCTGGAAAGAACTGGTATTGAAAGACTGAAGATCTTGTGTCACTAAGTGAGTTAACGCCAGCTTGGTGCATATGCCTCTCCATTGAGTTCTTTCACGAACCCTGGCTCGATCCTAATATCAAACCAATTTCCTCCACCCACCTCCAAAACGTGGATGTGCTCGTCAGACTTTCATACGTAGCCACGTAACAAGAGAGTGCAAATCGACGACGTTTCTTATACAAGGCAAAGCCTACGGCTGATCGATGGAAAACACTGTTTTCGACTTTCAACTGAAACTAACGAGAAATGGCTTTTACGAAACGTAGGCAATATAGCTAATGAAAGCGATTTGAGACTAAAGTGGGTGAACCTTAACTTGCTCAAGCAACGGCAATGACTCGTAGACCAGGATAAAGTCGTTTCTATCCAGAATACGAACCATACTAAACCTCAAGGCAAAGAGATACGGCTCCCAATTAAGTGATAGAAAATTGAACCAAGCCGCTCCACTTAAAGAAAGGAAATGCATCAGCTTAAATTTCAACTTGCAAACGTCTGCCAGAACAGATACACTAACACAAACCATTTATACCCCTCCATTAATCAACATGCTACCTCAGGAACGAAATCCTGTGCCTTATCACCACATAAGTCGTAAGGCTATTCTTGCGTCATCATGAAGTCCACCGCCGTTGCTGATAAATCCAATGGACAAGAGATAATAAAGGTCAGTCGATGGCAGAATAAAAGCCCGGTCTAATGGCAATCAAAGATTGCTTGTAGCTCTACATTGTGTAAGTGTTGAGCATGTTGGCGACTCAGGTATTATCGACGAAAGCACTAATTTATAAACCATCCCCAATTTCCACTTTCTAAACGATGGATCCAAATTCCAGCTGCATGAAACCCTCCGATGAAGGTGACGAAATCAGTAAGAAATGCGGGAACCAAGAGAAAATCCCACGTGCGTATAGCTCTGTCTTGCATCATGACATCCAGTGTATCCTTCGCATGCGACAACCAGATCCTGAAAGAGCATGGAAGACAAGAGTTTGATATGATCCACGATGTAGCGTCATGCTCTATCAATACCCAGTCCACCTATAACTCAATCCTTTAAAGTTTATGGCCCTTAATGTTGTGCTTCGAACCCGAATAAGCATCACTCTGTCCATCGATGTCAACGGTAACACAGCGTAAGAGTTTCTCAAATAAAAATTAGAATAACAGCTGTCCTTAAACAGGAACTTTGTTTCCTTTCCAGAGCCCCGTTCCAACTGGGTGTACAATGGGTGATTGCTTGACCACTAGATCCGTACTAAGACTCGCCCTGCCTTAGCCTTTGTATCCCTTTTTGGACATGAGGAGCAACTCTCACATTTTGCTTTCGCAAAAAATACAAACCAATCCTTATAAGGCCGGATTGACGGCCTCACCCCTGTCTCTAGTGAGCTTCTCTTACTTTGCTTCGAGAGCTAGCTTAGTGGCACCCCTCTTTCCAGTAACTCCACTATTTAACTCTTCCACTTAACATCATTTATAATTGGGATTTTAGTTTCACATTGTTAGCTTCCTTTTTTGTGTGTTTGCTTTTCAAGTTTCCTCCCTCACTTTTGAAGGAACTATGTCTTCATCGTTTTGGAGTCTTTCTCTTGATACTTCTCTTTTCTTTGTCCACACTTTCCATTCTTGCTTCATAAGCATCAATGAGTGGTTTAATGTGCCTTAGATAGTTTGCAGAAACCCATTGGTATTCTGTTACTGGGAATCCTTCAAAAGTACATTGATACACTAAGCCCTGGCTTAGTCTTTTCTTCCCTACTATTCCATTTACTTGTCCTAGTGTCTTATCCCATACACCATATGAAGGCTTCGGCCTCAATATTTATTCAGGGTGAAATCCTTTCTCATCTCAAATAAATTTCTTCAACACTGAGACATGGAATACAGGGTGAAACCTGCCTTTCTTCGGAATATCAATGAGGTATACAACTTTATGTATTACCTTTAAAACTTCGTAAGGTCCAGCCCATCTTTGCACCCACTTATGTGACAATGAATTGGGAATGGACAACTTCGTGGTGTCTAACCAAACCAACTCTCCAACTTCATACACAACTTCGAGGTGATGCTTATCAGCCACTCTTTTGTATTTCTTCTTAGCTTGCTCTAGAAAATGGATGGCCATTTTCTAAATGTACTTTCTTTTAGAGACCCACATTGTTGCTTCCTCAGAAAAGAATGTGGATGGAGAATCCTCATCTTTTTTTTTCTAACATTCAGTAGGTCTTAAGGCGTCAAATCCATGAGCTACCTTGAATGGACTCATTCCAATACTTGTGGAATGAATGATGTTATAACAAAACTTAGCTTGTGGTAACATGTATACCCAATCACTATGGTCAGCTGCTATATGATTTCTCAAATACATATTAAGGATTGCATTGATCTTTTCGGTTTGACCATCTCCTTGGGGGTGAAATGCAATAGTCAAGATGAGTTCGGTCCCTGATCTTTTCATCAAGTGTTGCCAAAAGGCCATTAAAAATTGCACATTTCTATCACTTACTATATTCTCTGGATACCCTTTTTGGCAAATCTAGTGATCATAGAAGAGTTGTATTGTTCTTTCAACACCATCACCCCACTTAATTGGAATGAACTTTGCATGTTTACTAAACCTATCCACTACTACAAAGATGGAATCATAACCTTACATGACGCGCAAAGATGTCATGAAATCCATTGACAAACGTCTATATGGTACCTTTGGTATGGGCAAGGGATTTAGCAAATTCATTATCTTTTGAGTACTTGCCTTATTCATTTGGCATTTGGCACAAGAAGCCACATACTTTTCTTCATCTACTTTGAGATGAGGCCAATAGTATTTCTTGGACAATTCTTTCATTGTCACTAGTACTTTGCGATGTCCCGCTTTTGACGTGTTGTGGAACTGTCATGGACATACATTGGAAGATTCTTCGAATATTCTTTTAGAATATTCTCTAAAGATTCTCTAAAGATTCCTTTAAAAGGTTCTAGAAGATTCTTAGAATATTCCCTAAAGATTCTCTTAGAAGGTTCTAGAATATTCTAATAGATTCTAGGAAGTTGCTCGAGAAGTTTCCTAATTAGTAGAAGTTGTTGGAGAAGCGTCCTAGTTAGCAGAAGTAGCTCGAGAAGCTTCCTATTCAGTAGTATATATAGGAGTCGAGGCTGAAGGGTTCTTCAGTCTCGACAACACATCTCTTGGAGTTCTAGCTCACCTTTCTGGTGTTGTTCTTGTACTCATCTGTTTAATCAAGTTCTGCCACTTCTTCTTGAACTTCTTATTAGAATTCAAGTCTGTATTTTGTGTCCAAGACAGTTTGTCGAGACTGCATTATCACTGGTATCAGAGCTAGTTCCTTCTTGTTAGAGAGTGGATTACCCCTCTTCTTGAAGGTGTGCTAGTGTTTTAGAGGTTGCGGATTACCCTCCTCTAAACTGATATCTCTTCTTTCTCAATATTGCAGCCTTATTCTTCTTCAAGAGAGTGGATTACCCCTCATCTTGGAGTCTTAAGGCGTTTTAGAGGTTGCGGAGTACTCTCCTCTGAACCAATACTGTCCTCTTGTCAAAACTCTTTTTTCTTCTTTTTGAAGGTTAGCCGAAGGTTAAGATGTTAAAATGGCTGAAAGTTTGGAATCCAAACTAGACACCATCATAAATGCTCTTGCCTCGTTGTCACATAGGACAACAGAGATCGAAGGAGTCATGGTAGGACTCCATAACAATGGAGCATCTGGGATAGCGCCATCTAAAGCATATCAGCCTCAAACTTCTGCGCCAGAAGAAGCAGTTCTACCTCCATTTCAACAAGATCGAGTAGTCCTACAACAAAAGGAGCTGTCACGGCCATAATCATGTAAGCTAATAATTACATATAGAAATAGGTAGAAGTAAGTAAAAGTAGATAAAAGTAAGCTAATTCTATAATATTTAATATAGAAGCTTCCTAGAAACTTCCTAGACGTTGCTTTGACTTCATAGGTGTCTTTAATTGACTTTTTGGATTAGAAACGTGGTCAACAAGTTGGCCATGTGCCACACATGTTGTTAGCTTGAAGATCAAGCTAACTATGTGGCCCACACGTAGAAAAACTTGCCTTGTAAGTCAAGGCATGTGTCCTACAAAGTCAACACATATTGGAGGTCCTATAGAACGTCGCCACGTAGCCCCTAGTTAGATAATATATATAGAGACAAGAGTGAAGGCTTCTTCACTCTTGTCAACTCCTTTCTTGCTTCTAGTCCAGGTTCAAGAGTCTTTAGTTTCTTGTCTTGTGGCAATAGCCATTCCAGTTTCCTTTTAATATACCTACTTGTTTATATTTTGACTTATTATATCGAGATAGCCTTTTGGTGTATATTTTCCCTCATCGAGTCTTTGTCCTTGACAGGAGCCTCGAGTTAGTCTTCCGGATAAGTTTGATGGAACTCGTTCCAAGTTTCGAGGTTTTGTCAACCAAATCAGGTTGATAACAATTTTACAGCCCGAACGTTATCTGACGGAGGAAGCGTGTGTTGGGCTTGTTGGAACCTTGCTTACAGCACAAGCTCTGTCTTGGTTTACTCCCTAGTTCGAGAAGCGATCGCCAATCTTGAGCAACTTTGAAACGTTCTTGGAGGTGTTTGCAGAAGCATTTGGCGAGCATGATAAAGTTCGATGGGCTACAACAAAGATCTGATCGCTACGACAAGGAACACGCTCTGCATCAGTCTATGCCTCCGATTTCAGACAATTGGCAAGTGACATTAATTGGAGTGAAGAGGCGTTGGTGAGCCAGTTTTATTGGGGCTTGAAGGATGATGTGAAGGACTTGCTGTTATCTCTTCCTGATCCTCAAACGCTCAACGAAGCTATTAGCCAAGCTGTAAAGTGTGACAACCGCCTATTCCAGCGTCGCCAAGACCAACGTCCAAGACACCAAATGACTCGTTACGACGTGACTATGTCTGCAAATAGCTTAAACTCACATTCGGAGGCAACAGACATGCAAATCGACACGGCGCGTGTCCGATCTCTTACTCCAACAGAGAAGAAACGGCGTATGGAAGAAGGGTTATGTTTATACTGTGGAGAAGAAGGTCACAAGGTTGGAAATTGCCCAAAGAAGCAAAATTGGCACCCTGTCAAGACTAGAAGTGCGATGATTCCGGAAAACGACGACGCCCAGCCACAGTAGGAACCGTGCGGCTAGACAATCTAATATCACGACAACAATGAGGTTCTTCCTTCTCTGTCCAACCTGCCCGTTGTTTTATAATTCGTTTGTTTTTAGGCCCTCAAAAACAAAAAACTTTAGCTTTATTGGATTCGGGGGCATCTACTTGTTTTTTAGATGAAGAGTTTGCTAAACGCCACAAGATCCGTTTAGTACAGAAGTCCAAACCTGTTCACGTAGAGGTGATAGATGGACGAGCCTTATTGTCAGGCAACGTTACCCACGAATCAGAACCTATAGAAGGACCATAGTAGTCACGTTATTTTTAATATTATTAGAACCCCGTCAAGCCCTGTTATCCTTGGTCTTTCTTGGTTAGAAGATCATAATCCGTCCATTGATTGGAGGCTACGAAGGATAACATTTCCTGAAAAAAATAATAATAAACCTGTTGGTAGAACCTACATGAAGAAATCCATGTTTATTGGAGCGAGAGCGTTCCTAAGATCGTCCAAGGAAGGCGCACCATTTGTCATTTATGCAGCTCCAACTAGCGGCGAGAATATCTCAACATCGAATATACCAGAGCAATATAGGGATTTTGAAGACGTGTTTCAGAAGAAGAATGCCGATATACTGCCGGAACATCGACCATATGATTGCGCCATAGACTTAGAGGAAGGAGCGCAACTACCTTTTGGTCCAATATACAACCTTGTGCGAATCAAAGAAGGAGATGAATGGAAGACAGCCTTTCGTACAAGGTATGGCCATTTTGAGTACAATGACATGTCTTTTGGTCTTACCAATGCTCCAGCGGTCTTTCAGCATATGATGAACGACATCTTTCGGGAATACCTCGATGACTTTGTTGTCATCTATCTGGATGATATTTTGATATTTTCGAAGAATGAAGAAGAACATGAGAAGCACGTTTGTTTGGTTCTTGAAAAACTACGCGAACGAGGACTCTACGCCAAGTTGGAGAAGTGTCAATTTCACCAGAATGAGATGGAATTTTTGGGCTTCATTGCGACTACAGAGGGCTTGAAGATGGATCCAAAAAAGGTAGAAGCAATTATATCTTGGGAAGTTCCGAAGACGGTTAGAGATGTTCAGTGTTTTCTTGGATTTGCTAACTTCTATCGGATCTTCATCAAGAATTATTCTCAAGTTGCTGCACCACTCACGCGTCTAACAAGCAAAGACAAGCTCGAATGGGGATCATAAGCAGCAAAAGCATTTCAAGATCTCAAGACGGCATTCACTACGGCTCCAATCTTGGTACACCTTGACTTTGCAAAGGCTTTCTATTTAGACACCGATGCTTCAGATTTTGCTTTGGGAGCTGTGCTTTCACAGATGGGCATAGACAAGAAGCTTCACCCAGTTGCGTTCTATTCACGGAAGTTCTCTGCTGCTGAGATCAACTACGAGATCCACGACAAAGAGCTGCTTGCTATAGTGGATGCCTTCCAAGAGTTGCGTCACTTCCTCGAAGGAGCTGCACATCTAGTGACTGTTTATACTGACCACAAGAATTTGGAGTACTTCATGACAGCTCGAATTTTGAATCGTCGTCAAACTCGATGGAATATGTCTCTATCACGATTTGACTTTATTATCACCTACCGCCCTGGAAAACAGCAAGGATTATCTGACGCATTATCGAGGAGATCGTATCTTGCGCCAAAGGCTGGAGAAGCAGCGTTTGATCAACAATGTACAACATTGTTGAAACCAGAAAAATTCAGGATTTTTGCTACAGTTGCAACTATCGATGACGGCTTCCTCAGCGAGGTACGTACTGCGACCATTGAGGATTCTATAGCTCTTGACATCAAACAACGTGTCGATAATGACAAGTTTAAGGTGGAGGGAGATCTTCTGTATTTTGAGGAGCGGTTGTATATCCCGAAAGGACCAACTCGACTCCGAGTACTTCAATCTCGCCACGACTTTTCAGTTGCGGGACATTTTGGATTCAACAAGACTTTGGAGCTCATTTCACAAGATTTTTGGTGGCCCCAAATGTGGAAGGATGTGAAGGAATTTGTCCTTTCTTGTGATGTTTGTTCAAGATCCAAGATCCCTCGACATCGTCCGTATGGACTTCTCCAGCCATTGCCTATTCCGCATCGACCATGGTCTTCAGTTTCTATGGACTTCATTATGGACCTACCGCCATCAAATTCATTTGACAGCATCTTTGTTGTGGTGGATCGATTTACAAAGATGGCGCATTTCGTGCCTTGCAAGAAAACATCGTCAAGTGAAGACACCGCAAGACTCTTTCTTGATAACATATATCGTTATCATGGCCTACCAGATGATATCGTGTCAGATCGAGGTACTCAGTTTGTATCCAAGTTTTGGAGGTCCCTCTTTAAGATATTGAAGGTGGATATTAAGCTCTCTTCGGCTTTTCATCCTGAAACTGACGGTCAAACGGAGCGGGTGAATTAAGTTTTGGAGCAATATTTACGATGCAGCATCAACTATCAACAAGATGATTGGACTGCATATCTACCGCTTGCTGAGTTCGCATACAACAACACTCTTCATGCGTCAACTCAACAAACACCATTCTTCTCCAACTACGGATACCACCCCAAGCTCGATTTATTGAGTTCTTCAGCAAATAACAACCCAGCAGCTGAAGGATTTGTGAAGCAACTATCGGAGCTTCAAGCGACGTTGAAGCTTCAATTGCAATCTGCCCAAGAGAGTTACAAGGCATCTACAGATAAATATCGAAATGAGGCGCCTACTTTTAAAGTTGGAAGTAAAGTATGGCTTCTTCGACGGAATATCAAGACCAAGCGGCCATGTGACAAATTGGACTATCGGAGATTAGGGCCATTTGTTATCGGGAAGCAGATCAATCCGGTGGCATATCGTCTGGAGTTACCAGCTACTATGAAGGTACATCCATCTTTCACGTGTCTTTGTTGGAACCTTATCGAGAGTCAGCTTTTCCCCAAAGAATACAAAGTCCGCCACCAAATATCGAAATTGAAAACCATGAGGAATACGAGGTGGAAAAGGTACTAGATTCACGGCGTAATAGGAGAAAATTGGAGTATTTAGTGCATTGGAGTGGATATGACATCAATGAACGAACGTGGGAGCGTGCCAAAAATCTTGCCAATGCACCAAAAAAGGTATAAGAATTTCATCAACGATATCCTCATAAACCTAAGCTGATTCAACGATAGCTTCTTGCTGAAGCTTGCTCATCAAGTAGCATAAAAAGGGGGGAGGGCACCTCCAAAACCCATAGTTCGATAGTGTAGAACTATGTTAGCAACTATAGTTTGCTCTCATCATTTTAGCCTTTGGACATGGATAGTCAAGATACTACACTTGTTACGTCATCTCAAGCGACTAGCTCACGAAGACGACCGCGAGATGAAGAACTGCCTGCACCACGACGACGTCGGAGGATACCGAGCAACAGATCGCTAATAATTGTATTTGAGGTCGAGCCTGCCTACGACGGTCAACCAGAAGGTGTGTTTGGAGGACAGTTTTACAATGAAGACACAGAAGTCCACGCTTGGTCAGAGGTTGAAGGTGTTGGTCACTACCGTTGGCTCCAAGGGCCGATGAATCATTTGCCTCGCGAACAACAATTGGAATTCATAGCGGATGTGATGCGACAGATTTTCATTTTCTTGCGTTGGTATTGACTGATAACAACATTGCTTCTCGGAGACCTCGAAGTTAGAAGAGGAGGTGATGTCATGGACATACATTGGAAGATTCTTCGAATATTCTTTTAGAATATTCTCTAAAGATTCTCTAAAGATTCCTTTAGAAGGTTCTAAAAGATGCTTAGAATATTTCCTAAAGATTCTCTTAGAAGGTTCTAGAATATTCTTAGAAGGTTCTAGAATATTCTGATAGATTCTAGGAAGTTGCTCGAGAAGTTTCCTAATTAGTAGAAGTTGTTGGAGAAGCATCCTAGTTAGCAGATGTAGCTCGAGAAGCTTCCTATTCAGTAGTATATATAGGAGTCGAGGCTGAAGGGTTCTTCAGTCTCGACAATACATCTCTTGGAGTTCTAGGTCACCTTTCTGGTGTTGTTCTTGTACTCATCTGTTTAATCTAGTTTTGCCACTTCTTCTTGAACTTCTTATTAGAATTCAAGTCTGTATTTTGTGTCCGTGATAGGAACTCACACATAATTTTCTTTCTCAAATGTCCTTCTGGCAAATAGAGTCTACTTTGCTTATAGTAGATTAATCCATTGACTCTCTTAACGATCTTAAATCTAGGGAACTTCAAAGATAAGCCTTTCTTTGGAATCGGTTTGTAGTCAAACATCTTATTCAATTCCTTAACTTCTTCATCTTCTTTGTAACCTTCCTTAACTTCCACTTTCAACGGTGTATTGTTTTGGTTCATCACCATGGTCAATATAGTCATTAGTTCCTCTCTTCTACTTAATGCATTTGGCACTGAGTTTTCACGTCTAGGCTTATGGATGACGGTTACATTCATGGAAGTGATTACATCATATCACCTCAATTCTTTAGGAGTGGCTTATGCCTTGGTCTTAAGATACTTTAATGAGATGTTATTAGTGAAAACCTTTGTTTCCAAACTTTCCAAATAATGTCTCCAAGTCTTGAGGCAATGGACAACTACAAAGAGTTCTTTTTTGTGGGTAGGCCATCTCAACTGGCTTCCCGTGAGTTTTCTGCTTTCAAATGCAATGGACCTTCTCTCTTGCATTAACACTCCTCCTATGGCAAATCCACTTGTATCCGTATGCACCTCAAATTTCTTATCGAATTTTGGGTACTTGAATACTCCAGAAGTACTTAAGGCCTTTTTGAGTGTATCAAATGCTTCCTGGCATTTGTTATTCCATTGAAATCTCTTGTTGTCTTTGGTCAATAAATCAAAGAGGGGTCCAACAATCTTAGAGAAGTTCCTTATAAACTTTCTATAGTAGTTTGCTAGTCCTAAGAAGGCTCTTACTCCCTTTTGAGTTAGAGGCACTTCCCACTCTTTGATTGCCTTCAACTTTCTAGGATCAGCTTTAATCCCTTCATTGTTGCAAACATGACCCAGGAATTCAATTTCTCAGAGTGCAAACTAACTTTTCTCTACATTAGCATAAAGCTGGTTGTCTCTTAGCTTACCAAGCACAATTTCTATATGCTTTGTATGTTCCTCCTCAGTCTTGGAGTATATCAAAATATCATCAATATAGATGATTACATATTCATTTGTTTTTTTATGGAATATTGAGTTTATCATTGTGGTAAATGTGGCAGGTGCATTACACAACCCAAAAGGCATTACCACAAACTCATATGATCCATACCTTGTCCTACAAGCTGTTTTCTCAACATCTTCACTAGCCACTCTTATTTGATAGTAATCTGACTTAAGGTCTATCCTTGTAAAGAATTTGGCTCTTGTCAATCTATCCATTAAGTCGTCTACCCTTGGCAGAGGATAGTTATTTTTCACAGTGATCTTGTTGAGGGCTCTATAGTCTACACACATTCAAAACTTCATGTCCTTTTTGCTTACAAATAGAACTGGAGCTCCAAATGGTGACTTGCTTGGTCTAATGTACCCTTTTGCCAATAACTCCGTGAGTTGTCTCTTCAACTCTTCCAACTCTCTTTGGTTGAGTTTATAAGGGGCTTTACTAAGCAGTGTTGAGCCTGGTACCAAGTCTATCTTATGATCTACCACCCTTCTTAGTGGGAGTTCCTTTGGCAAGTCATTAGTCAACACGTCCTTAAACTTTTCAAGTACACTCAGAATATTTTGAGGTAGGCACTTTAAATTTTGTGTTAAACCTTCTTTATTCATTGCATATGCTTGAAGCAATAAATAGGACATATCACTAGTTAGTTGTCCCTGACTAACCAAGTCGATACTTAGGCCTTCTAAACTAGGTTCTCTTATATGAAGTAGGATAGTTGGCTTTCCATTTGTTCCAACCATCAGAACTTCCAGTTTAGGTCTTCTCCTAATCTCAACTCCATAAAAGTCAAGAAACGTATTGTCTAACACAAAATCAACACCATTGAGGTCACACACTGTGAAATCCTCCACTATTTCGATGTCACCTACTTCAAAACTTAAGCCTGCAACTACTTGTGTTGCCAGACTGCTTCTTTGTGTAAATGCTACCTTCACCACTTCTTTGGTTGGCTCCATCTTCAACCTTATGCATGCAGCGCATTTCAAACTTACGAACGAGTTTGTGGCTCTTGAATCAAGCAACAGTGAAATATTAGTATCCTTCCACTTACCTTTTAAATAGAATAATCCTTTCTGATGACTTAATACATTTAACTTTGCCTCGAATCCTCCTTCAAGCACCCTAGCTCAAAGATGAAAACTCTCTTTAATCTTTACCCCTTGCTTTAACGACGATTGCACATGTGATTCCTCAAACATGGCCTTAGGCTTTATAGGCAAAACATGGTTTATAGGTATAACCTCTCTTATAATATTTAATACCTTCTTGCCCTTTGAAGAATTAGACTTGGGTTCATTAGTACAATCTCTGGCTATATGACTACTTTGTTGACATCTATAACAAGTGTCATTATCATGGCGAGATTTCTTATCTCTACCACCTTGGTCTTTTTTGACCTTGTGGTCTTCTATTTCAAATTTCCTTTTGAAGGTTTTATTTTTGTTTGGCTTGCCTTTGCTTTGGTTGGAGCTTTTCTCCTTCTATGCACTATGGCTCACTCCACTTGAGGAGCTTTCTACCATTAGCTAATCAACTAAGGCCAATGCTTCATCTAATGTTTTAGGAATGCTTTCTCTTTCAAAGTATTTTTGTCTTATGGCTTCTTCTAGCCTTGCATAGAAGATCACTAGCTTTGAATACTCATTCATTTTCTTACAAGACACGATCTTAGCTTCAAATTCATGAGCATAATTTTTAATGGACTTTTTTCCCATGCCCTGATTTAAGTGGACTATGGCAATGCCATCTAGGAAGTGTTAATATCTTGGCACAAATCTTGCCAACAACATTTCTTTAACTTCTTCCCATGACCTTTCCATACCATCCAATGTCTTGTTCTTTTCTGACAAGTACCACTCTAACACAATACTTTCCAGCAAAGTAGGTAGAGTTTTCACTCTCCTAGCGCCCTTAATATCGGTTGCATCAAACCAAACTTCAACTTCCTCAAGGAATTTCCTCATAGGCCGCCTTACCTCTACATCGTTCCACTTCTTTGGAGCTGGGATTTTTGATAAGGTTTCTTTGTCAACTCACTTTGATCCCATCCAAAGTTCCCATTCTTTTGCCATTTCCTCTCTCACAAGCTACATGAGATCTAAAAGTGACAATTACTTTAAGTTCACCCTCTTTTGAGGTTTGGGCTGTGTTGACAAGGTTTCCTCCTGAGGACTCGTCTTTATCTCTCTTAAAGGAGTCTTCTCCTCTCGGGTTTCTTCTGTCACTTTCTTCCGACTATATGGAATCAACACTCCCTTCGGAACGAAAGTGACTTATCTTCTACGGTTCAAGAACAGGCGGTGCTTCTTGGACTCCAACCCCTTGGATTTCGACCTGTTGCTAACACGATCTCGCAGCAGCTCTCTTTTCCCAAGCCATAGCTAAAGTCCGTGCTTAGGTCTTATCACTACAACTTGATCTTGGTCTAGCTGCGCTCTGATACCAATGTAATGCTCCAATTCTTCACTAAGAATCAGCAACACTCACTACCTGCACCCAACCAGCCCTTTGGTTAGTTATCGGCCAACCCTTACTTTGTCCGAGTCAGACTGCGACTCCAGTCCAGACTCATGGCCGGAATCTCGAGGTGCCGGGGTTTAGTCACTCGAGACCAGATTCCCCTCTTTTCAGTGAGAAGTGACTCCGCCCGTTACCTTCTCAAGGCCAAGCAGTCTTACGGCCTTTGCCTCAGGCTGGCGTCCCCCTCCATAGTCCGGGCCAAGAGACTATCCCATGCCACTATCGCAACATGATGGGGCTGAGGGAGTTCCCGAAGGCTTAGTCCTCCGCGACCTCCTTGAGAAGTCATTGTCCCCAAGTGCCGCCCTTGCATTACCTGGGGGACTTCTCCCTTTTGGAACTAGCTTCTTACTTCCATCCCTCATGGTGGAATCCTCACGCGAGTCACCTCTTCTTTGCACACTTTAGGGAGGTGACAGAGATCATTAAAGCCAACATTCCATCTTCCACTACAAATTCTTCCAGAAGCTAAAAAGAAGAACTTCAAAAGATCTCTGACCATCAAATTAAAGTGGAAAATAATATGAATTTCATCAATCCTATCAATTCCTCAAATGGACAATCAACAACACAGTCACGAGCTCCCCACCAGAGCTAACATCACGGAATACTAAAGCTCCTCGGATGCTAAAATAAGCACGCTACAACGAAATTCACTCACTGGAGCCATAAACCAACGCCAAATCCGCAAGAAGCAAGCTCAAACCTCGTATCCCGTTCAAACTTCAAACCTCACAAAGCTCCAATCCAGAACTCCCGCTAGTAGCACCACGCAAGGATGCTCTATCCTTCCTAGTCAAAGAGGTGTCTCGAAAGCCGTGAAATGGCTGTTCCGGTGGAGAATAACGAGGGCATGAAATCTAACGAGTCAGCAAAGCTCTGCGATGCAACAAGGTGTGCCGAAACGCCATGAATCTGTGCGGGCCAGAGGCTCCATGGGGACAGCCTTTGCGAGCTGTGGGCAACGAGCAGCTGAGCATACTCCGTGCGAAAGAGACGACTCTTGGATGGATGAATGAATAATGGATGGACGAATTCCCCATGCATGGATAAAATAAAGCATATTTTTCTTTTAGTTAGTTAGTTGTTTGTTATTGCTTTTCTTTTCTTTTATTTTCTTTTTCTTCCTCTTGTGTAAGTGGCACGAGTTAGAAAAGTGTAGTTGGGAATAATGTACTCTACATGTTGACATGAAAGCCACGTGGCAAGCTAGGTTGGACACTCCCTGTCATCACCAAGTCGACGGACGGTGTTCGTCCACGCACCGACGAACAGACGGACGGACAAACGGACGTTGGGATATCGGCACTGAATCGCCATCCACCCATGGCCCAACGATCCCATCCGATCCATCTCTTGTGGCAGCCTCCCTTCCCCCTCCCCCTTCCCCCCCTTCTTCGAAGAATGAATCCATGGCGTTGCTTTCTCTCCGCTTCCTCACAATCAAATCCCCCTTTCATGCTGCTTCCACACTTTCTCCGGTGTAGTCTCTGCTCACCTCCTTCTCCTCCTTCTCTTCTTTCTCTGTTTCTCTCGCTTGCTTGCGTTTCTTCTTCTTCTTCTTATGAAAGGCTGCTGCTCTTGCTTCTGAATTATCTTTCTACCGAATGCTCCGACGCCTCTCGCGAGCGGGTTCAGTGGCATTGAGAGGAGTTTCGCGCCATGGCGTCGTCGCTGCTGCACGTCACCGCCTCCAATTGCTCCACTCCCTCGGTTCATACTCTCTTCCTCCCCCCTATCTATCTGATTCTTGTTGACGGAAATTCTGTGCCGCATTGGAGGAGGTTGTTGGAGTTTGGCGTTGTCTGGTTTGTTTGCTGTGAATTGAATACGCTCCGCGGAGTTTTTTTTTTAGGACTGGGTATTGATTGGTCGAATTTTTGTATTTGAGAAATTTGAGCAGCAGATGCCGTGGTTTGTCTGTATACGTGTAGATGATTGATTTAGTTTTGCAATTTCTTCCTTTTTATTTTGTCTTTTTAATGTTTTGAGCTTTCGAATTGAAAGTGCGTAATGTGGAAGGGTGGATTTCAATCGAGAGGATTTAGAATTGGAATGAATGTGAGCGGGTTCGGTGCCCGGGTAGTGTGCGTGAATCTGGAAAAATCATATTAAGGTGGAAGTGTGGTAGGGAGTGGTTGTAGGAGTAGCTGATAAGCTGCAGCAAACCTAGGGTTCATGTATTTCACTCCCTTACTCTACACCAGCTGTATTCGTTAATCACGGGAAGCTCTTGAATTATTGCAACAGCTGGTTCAATTCCTCGATTCCTTCGCAACCTGCTAGCTTCATCGTTGGTACAATTTTAGAGACTATTGATGACGAATTGGTCACAGAGATTCACACCTAGTTATGTTTGAGCGGGCTTACTAATTTTACCTGACGAATTTATCTTCGTGCAGCGACGTGATGGCTTAAGCAGTGTGCTCTTTACTACACAGTTTAGTTTCTCGCCTAGCAATGTGTAGACCTCATGACCTAAAACCAGGAGCAGGATTTTGTGTTTTTCAGTTCGTTATCATAATATGTTCGTGTATGTCCGAAGGTCATTTTCTTTAGTCAAACACTCCGGTTGAGGTTTATTTTTGTGTGGTGCAGTGTTCGTCACGGGTGCGGAGTCTGTTAGGTAGCTCGACAGGTGAAGTTGCTGGTAGGGAGCTGGTAACTGTTTACTATGGATCCCATCAGCCTCGAAATTTATCCACTACAAGGTATGAAATTGGCTCGAACTAATAGCGAATTTGAGGTTCAATGACGTGGTCTTTGATCTGGATTTTGCATGCATCCAAGATGTTGATCGTTGCACAATTTCAGGCATAGTATAGGAGATCCACACGCAGAATTAATCGTTGAAACTTCAAATGAGGAAACGTCGAAAGGTAAAACTAGAGAGAAGTTCTGTAGGGGTGGAGGGGCCGGTGGACGCCAGCGTCTCAAAGCTCGTGGGAGTTCTCGCGTAGCTAAGGAAGCCTCCAATACTGTAAGTCATGAACCATCATTGTAGTCCTATTGTGGAGCCTAGTGCAGGATTGGCATTGGTGATGCTGAAGCCTTGATTTTTTCTTGTTTGGCATCCATAAAAATTGCCCCTCATTTACCAACAAATAACGATTAGTAGACATTCTTTATTAATAAAAGAATGCTCTTTGACAGATAAACGTTATGGATAATAGGTTCTAGTGGTTGCATAGGGTACTAGGGTTCCCGTCACATCTTTCCCTTACGTCTACCTAGAGTCAGGGGAGAGCACATTTCGTCACTTGTTTGAGTATTCGAAACGGTGGTTCACAGACTGAGGTGCTGTTTACTCTCCCCCCTTGTGATCGCTGGAATGGGAGTTGTGGATGCAGTCATATACGCCGAAGTTGGAATGGCTGAAGCAGGAGGGTGTAGATCTTACCAATGAGGTAGGATTATTCTCCTCCTCGCTGGTGCGAATTCATGCATCATTTCCATGTTCGTATCTGTTTAAAAGGCTCTGATTCTATATCACAGTGGGCTTTATGCTTTTGAATTTATTTCCTGAACTAGCTTTGTGTCGTCAAATGTGAGGGTTGACTGTGCTTGTCGTGTTGATGCGGATAGTGTATAATTGAAGAAGATGAGTTATGCTCAAGATCTGCATCAGGCTTATTAAAATTACAACAAACAATATGGCGCATCAACCGGTCCATCAGTCGGTGTTCGTCTCTATCAGAAGCTTTGGAAGTTGTAAACGAGATGAAAGCAGCTGGTGTTAATGCTGCCAATGAAGGTACTATTCATGTTAGTATGTGTACAATCTTTAATTCAGAGGCGTTCATCGAAATGCATCATTTAAAGTCTTGTCTGGTTTCAGATCTTATGTCGAGTTCCACTAATGTAACGTATTTCAAATGATTGGGTTTCTTGGGAACACAGATAACCTGAAAGCAATAATGCATGCGGCTTATATTTTCTTATATGAATGCTTTTTTGGGGGATGTCAATGTGGACTTCAGGAACTTATTTGGCGCTGATTACAGTTTGTAGACGACAACAAGAAGGAGATCGCGCTTTGAGCATTTACGAGGTTGGTTCGCATGTCACTTCATTTTTGCAACTTATTCATCGGTTGGTGGATGATTTACATGATGGCTGTTTTCATCTGCACTGATAGTTTAGGATCTGAAATCACCTGCTGCCCGAAGTTTTTTAAATCTACTCTGGCACTTGTATCATCGAGACGATTCCGAAGTCTAGAACTGATCAAGATTACAGCGATTCTCTTTAAGATGTACGTACTAGTTGGTAAATGATATTCGGTATGACGGTTAAAGTGATCTGTTGTGGCAACAGGCAATGAAGGATGCGGGGGTGATACCAAGTGTACTTACTTATAATACTCTTATTTCGTGCTGTCAACAAGCAAAACGTTTAGAAGATGCTTATCGAATCAAGGTCTAGAAAACTTTCAAATTTCTGATGATTTTCTGAATTTTGATGATGCTGAGCACTAGATTTTGGTCAACTTACATTAGAATCAGCTAAGCAACTTTAGTATTATTTGAAGATTTGTAGCTTAACTATACAGTAGCTTTTCTTAGGATATTGCAGTGAGCTTGGTTGGTGGTATTGGGCAATCTTTCAGTTTGCTGGCTCTATTTCATTCACGTCACCTCGGGCTTAAAAAGGATGTGTTTTTTCTTTTTCTTCAGACTTAGAAATTTTTTATCTTAACTTCTGTTTTAATGTTTGGTTGCAGGCGGAAATGGAAGCATCAGGTGTAAAACCAGATGTTGTGACATACACTGCTCTCATGGCCTTAGTTGTTAAAACAGGGCCTTATCGGGGTCGGTCCTCACCTGCACAACGGTACGCTCTCTTTGCTTTGAAATATCTTATGCTGGCGATTGTCTCTGATGAGCTGGTTCTGTACGAAAGCTTCGGAATATGATCAACAAAGTTTGAAGGCTTTTGATTCTGCTGGTTTTTGGGCAGGCTGGAGAAAGCCTTACAACTATATCAAGAGATGCAAGATCGAAACATTCGCCCAGATTCCATTACATATAATACACTCATGTTTGCTGGTGCGCAGGCGAAGGTGCCAGAAAAAGTGTTGGTAAGCTCCCTTGTAAGGCCTTGCTCAAGTCGATGTTCAGCAAACAGAATCGCAAAAAGCGAGTGGAGAAATTAATTTAGTGATAATGATTAAGATTACCTACACACACACTTTTCGGAGTATCATTATCTTCTTGTTGCGCATTTACTGATTGGCTTAGTAAAGAAGCAATATTTTTGAGACCTTAATCGCTTGGTACCGCAGGAAATCTATCGTACGATGGTTGCTGCTGGAGTTCCACCTGACCAATTCACTTTTAGCTTTATTCTAGAATCAGCAGCAGCTGGGGGCCGGCTGAAGGTGGCACTCGAGGTCTTTGAAGAAATGCGTGCAGCTGGGGTGGCCCCAAAGACCAATACGTTCAATTTCCTTATTGAAGCATGTGCATCAGCTCCTTACCCTGATGTAAGTATTTCTTACTCTAGAAAGGCAAGAAGTGGAAACTATAGCTTGAGGATAAACTTAAACATTAAGCGAGTTTAACGTCTCAACGCTTCAGGAAGGGCATCGGTTCACAAATTCATCAAAAGGTTTTTACTGGAGGGATGATTTAGTGATTGTGTTCAGCGGGAGTTGTCGATAATGATCTGTACATGTCATTCACATAGTCAATTCTACAACAAGTATTACAAATTGTTTTATAAGTTAATCTAGAGGATTTTTAGTCAGATAAATACAATTTTAGGGCTATCAATATTTTCTTGAAATTTTTGTTTGTGGTTGAGACCATAAATTCTCTGCGTGGTGGTGGTGTTTTTTTTGTTTGTTTTTGTTTTTGTTTTTGTTTTTTCGATGTTATATCATTTCAGGGGTCACATTTTAAACTAGAAGAGTACCTTAGTATATTTTATTTTTATTGAACATCTAACATTCATGCAAAGCAGTTTCGGGATCTGTTCTGTATCTAAATGACCTAATCGAGAGAAAGATTCGTTCATCAGTTTAGTGTTTGAATGCGCGGTCATTTAGTACTTAAGTTATTGTTCTGCATAAAGTGTGATGCAATGTCTCTCTCCTTTTGTGCAGGCAGAGAAAGCATGGGCGTTGTTCGAAGAGATGAAGACAATAGAGGGTGTAGTTCCAAATGCTCAAACTTATAATCATCTTATTACAGCCTCATGCAAAGTGAGTAACTTGGCACAACTTCAGAGTCACTCTTTGCCGTGCTGTTCCCAATTACATCTGATAGACTGATGGTCCGTCCTACATGTTACTGTTACGTGAACACAATGATGTGATGGGTTCATTTCTTTGTCTCTCTTCGCAATTGAATCCCTCATTATGGTTGTATCTGTAGCGACCATCTATTCTTGTGGAAATATTCTGCCAACATCTAGTATGCTAAAGTGCATTCTATCTCATCGATGCACTATTTGTGGCAATAATGAGAAATCTATATAGTTGTTGAGTTATTTCTGTGTGGCGTGCAGGGAGGAGACAACGCAAGAGCTTTGAAAGCTTACGAACTTATGTGGAATTCGGGCTATCAAAGGGCTGTGACAACTGCCACATTCAACAAGCTCATCCAATCTGCCAGCCAAACAGAGGGTCTCGAAAGTGCTCTAAAGGTTGGAAATTTGCCTAACCAGTGATATTTTCTGGATCGCCTTGTGAAAATGTATAAAAATCAAATCGAACAATCAATGGGCAACGCATATCTATACATTATTACTGTGCATGCTGGATTACAGTATTCTCTCTGAAATGACCAATTAACAGCGGAATCTATCTTCTATTTACTGGTTGGTGTTGCACAGATGTACAGAAAAATGCTGGATGCAGGCTACAAGCCTGATGCCATCACCTACAGCACTCTGGTGGTGGCTTGCAATAGGGCGGATGATCTTGAACAAGCTCTCTCCATCAGTCAAGAGATGGAGGGATTAGGTGTCAAACCCAATCAGGTTTGGACGCATTTCGCAATGACCATGAGTTCAGCTATACATTCTGAGTCGACCTTTTCATACCCAGTGTCATCAACCTCCCACTTCGTGTTGGCAGATACCTTAGCATTTAATGGCACCACGAACTTGCTAAACTTGTGCGAGTGAGAACCTCATTCTGCGTGTTAATTTCTCACAAAGAAGGTGTAAAGTCCAAAAAGCATCAAGAATGGGTCATCGTCCTTGAAGGGATTCAATTCTAGGCACAAACTGCAAGACAATGAAGTGGTGACATTTTTCCTGTTTGGGAATGTGTCTACTAGGTGGTGCAACATTCTCTTATTGCAGCTTATGGACAAGCAGGTCAATGGGAAGATGCTGTAGCAACTTTTAGAGTTCTACAAGAAGGGGAGGTGATTCACCTATCATTTTAATGCTGAAGTGCCAATTTTCCTATAATATGAATACAGCTTATATTATACGTTATGTCTATGGATTGTTTGGCTAGGAGGTTCAATACGGATTCAGATTGAAATTTGATTGCATTGCAGGAGCAACTGACCTCAGTGTCATACAGCATCATCTTTGATGCATGCTTTGGAAAAGGAGGAGCTGAAGCAGTTTTGAAGAGGACAAAGCCTGGAAAGCTAGAAATTCATCCTGGTGAGCCAGACTATCAGTTTCAGATTGCCGCGCTCATGTGGTGTAGGAGATAATTGAAGATGCGCTTTTGCAGCTATTGAACACATCCTTAACAGATGTGCACATTATTGATTCTTTTCTGACTTTGTAATATTGCTCTTGACTGCTTGTGTGATAGGTGTCGAAGCTGCAATTGGCTTATATAATGAGGCATCAGAATTCGGGTTTTTCACAAATTTTACACAAGCTGACCTTGCCAGGTCCGCTTCACCATTTTCATGCTTTACTGGTGAATTTGTTGTTCGAATAAATGGAGCTGTATGTTTGGTTTGACTAAGTGTTTTCTGAGCTTTCTTTCTTGTTTGGCATGGATGGCTCCAGGTGTGATGTGCGGACAATGAGTATATCAGGGACCGTGGTAGCAATTCTGGCCTGGCTTTTGATCATTGGGCAGGAGCCTCCGGCCTTGGATCTGACTATCATTACAGGTGTGAAGAAGAATACGGTACGTCATCTTTTCAGACTCTCACCTGTGCTGTGCAGTTTCTGGTCAACTATCAAACTTCATTTCTCTCTGAGTACTCGTTTTAGTTTTTATTCTGATGGTGAGGAAGATTCAAGTCGCATGGCTACTTGGAATCACATCTTATTCTATTCTTTTGAAAACTTTAACTCTTTGCCCTCCATTCATTGGGGTTTCATGTCTGTGACCAAAAGGTGCAGATTTGGTCGTCGTTTCTACTTAAACCTTTTTTTAGCTATTCCTTATCAGCTAAATCCTTGGCTGGCCTTTGAGTTGGTCATTGCCATCCATAGTATGAGATCCATGTTTCTGATATCAATTCCACTGGATCACTACTGTCCAGACTGGAGCAAAGCCGCGGAAGGTTAGGTACACAAAGAATCACAGTATTGCTCTGAGCACACTTGAAGCTGTAGGATTGCCATGCAATGCATTGAACACTGCTACAATGCAGGTATTGACTGTAAGTGCAGCTGATATTAAACGATGGCTTGATGATGCACTAGGGGAACATATTGATACTCCTGTGGTGGAGGAGGTAATTGCAGGCAACGGATTATAATGACCATTCATGTGCAGATTTCTTCATCGGAATTCTTAATCTTATTATAGCAAATGAGTTTCGGAATCTTGTTTTCTTTTTTCTTTTTTAAAATTGTAGCAATGTATTTGTAAAACGAAACCTAAAAAATGGGTTGATTGAGCCCCTTCTTTTAGCTAATGAATGCGGACGTTTTTAGAGATAGATATGGCTGTTTTTGGAGTTCTTAGAAAGTGGATTCGAAGCAAAACCTCACCTCTAAACGTCTAGCTGTTGGCTTTCTATTCAAAGGAAGATTTTACATATTTTTATTCTTAAAATCCTCAGATTTATCTGTTCTCTTGTTTGAATAAGGAATTATATTTCAGGTTATTGACCTACACGTGTAAGTGGCAATTTCTTCGACTCAAAATGAAGCAGTGTTTTATTGTTGGCTTCATCTTTCAAAACTCTACCTATTTTGTTTTGAGCACTTAATAGTGAATTCCCAAAGGAGGATGTGGATTTCTAACACATTTGAGGGAGTTAGCAGGTCTGCAAGAAACCAACTTACCTTGTAGTTACAAGGTTGTATGAATATGATGCTCATTTATTTTGGATCAATTGATGTAGAGACGTATGTATTGAATCTATAGCATAGTTAGGTGGGCAGACTTATATTGTTTCAATTTGTCCTAGTAATATTTTAAATTATAGTAAAAAAATCTTAGGTATTTAGACAAAAAAATTATAAACTTGTTTTCTTAATTACTTTGTATTAAAAAATATCCTTATTGAAGTTCTTATTATTGGAAAAAACAAACATTTCTTTGACAAGTTTACAGTAAAGTAATTTTAAGTCATTTTTTATATAACAATTAGCTTTAATATTAGTTGATTTTTTCAAAAGATAGGTGTTAATATTTTATAGTTCATCAAAACATTGTTAATTAATCTTTTTTGTTATGATTTGTATTATTCATTGAAGTAATTTTATATTTTAAAAAACAAATGTGCAATGATTATGTAATTTTACATGTAAGTAAAAAATAATCATGAAACTTAAATAATAAAATAATATAAAATGTAAAATAAATAAATAA